>NC_133814.1:3113333-3415000 GCF_043250625.1 Sebastes fasciatus
TCAGCTTGCATGAAAATGTATATATATACTGTATATATATAATCGTGGAAGATCAAAATGTCAGCATCTAATTGTGTGTATAGAAGACGATTCACTGTATATCTTTGGATCAGGAATGCAAATGTTACATAACCTCATGGTTTACAGTTTCCAAGATAAATTGCATGTGTGCACCTTTTCTTGTTTATTCTTGGCTCATGTCGACTCTGCATGCATACTTTGTTTCCATAGTGATATTCAGTGTTTCTTTTGGTCTAATCTTGTGTAATATCCTGCTAATCTGTGCATATTATTTTCCTGTTTTATCATTTTAGCTGCTCTTTTAACCTTAAAGGTGCTATTGATAACATTCAGTCACTTGATGTCGCATTCTCTCTCCTCCGTTCCATTGCGTTCACTTCACAACAAGTGGTAGCCAGGCATTTACCATCAATCTCAGTCAGTTTTTTTCCCACACTTACAACACAGAGATACCACGTGATACCAATGTCATTTTACTATTGGCTCACAAGCCTTGTTAGATGTGGGAACCAAACATCAGATATCTTCCACAGAGATAAACAAAACATTCATTTTGGACCCGCCAACATTTTAAAATGATTAATTCACAATCATAGTAACTTTTTTCAGGAAAAGCCATACTTTTATTGGGCACCTTTCTGAAAGTTCTGTGGATGTCTTATTATTATTATTATTATTATTATTATTATTATTATTATTTTAATATTCGTCTAAACAAAAAAAATGTTCATCAATAACACCTTTAAAGATAGTATCTATGATGATCTATGATGGCACTCAACATTTGGTTAATTTAATTAGTTTATATGCCAATTTTCTTTCCTTCACAAACAAATGTTCTAAATCACTTCCTAAGTTTTTACCTTTTCTCTTGGAATTGAACTCTCTACTCAACTAAACTCAGTTTACAAAACAACAAAAAAAATGAAAGGCTTTTGGAAAATTATGGAACCTTATCCCCTGAAACCTCTGATTTAATTTGTTTATTTTTATGGATATATGTACTCCTGCTTTTATTTTATTTTTATTATGTAATTGTCCTTTAATCTTATTTTAAGCTCCTCGTGCATTTGTATTGTACCATTTATACCCGTTCTGTATGCGCTGCTACTATTTACCTGAATTCCTTTGTATATTATAATTTTGTCAATATATATATATATATATATATTATTATATTTGTATATATATATATATATATATGTATATATATATATATATATATATAATAAATAAATAATTTCCTGTTTTATTTTGAAAGACTAACATCTACTGTCGCTTCAGTTCCTGCCTGTTTCCCGCATCCTTGATTATCCACATGGTGTACACGACTTCCCATGTTGTACAGCATGAAGAGTTCTGTGAGAATAATATATATATATATATATATATATATATATAATTTTTTTATTAATTCATTAATTCATTAATTTTTATTACTATTTCCTTGACCAGTTTTACTTTATTTTTATTCACTTTGAATGTTATTTTTGATATATATTGTTGCCCACGCTCAACCTAAAGTTTTTTTGCTTACTGTTATGATAATTGACAGTGCCTTGTTGTGTATATATTTTTTTGATAATCAATAAAAAAAAAAAAAAAAAAAAAACCCTTCCGATGTTGTAAACACCAGCTCACGAGTTTCCTTGAAAGCACCATATATGTGCACTTTGAGGCTAATCTGACACCTTGTTTGCAGGGACCTGAGGATTCCACGGTTGCTATGGTTTCTATCACAGGTGCATCATTTCTACATGATCAGAATTTAAACTAAAACAAACTAAGATTTCAGTCGACGATTTCTCTGAGAAGAAAGCACCAAGATTTGTACACTTTTTAACCCCATATTGTTTTCTATGTATTTTACCATTGTTTGACATAACGTTGAATGAAGTCTGTCGTGAATTTCGCTCTGTGAAAGATAGTGTAGATGTTGACTCCAAGTCAAGTCATGTTATATTTTCTTAAATTCAGCTCTATTGAGACAAAAGTAGGTATTCACAGGCAGGGCCAATGATACAGAAGGCTTTGACTCCACATCTGTCCGACAATAGGATAAAAAGACATGCCAGATCATGAACTTTATACAGCCTAATCCTTCATATGCTCATTTATTATGAATAAAAAATTAATATCAGTCAAGGTCAGGTGTCATTTTAATTAGTTTCATTTCAAAGCCTATCGCTCCTTTATGGAGCATAGGCCGTTGACCACAGTCCGCCAGAGTCTTCTGTCCTGGGCTTTCCTCTCCAGTTGTTTCCATGTCAGCCCGCTCTGTTTGACCTGGCGCAGGGCTCTCAAGGTCCCTGCGCCAGGTGTTCTTGGGCCGGCCTCTCCTTCTTTTGCCTTGTGGGCTCCATCTAAGGGCCTGCCTGGTGATGCTGGTATTCGTATTCCGAAGTGTGTGTTAGTTTGGTAACACTTTATTTTACAGGTCTGCAAATTTCATGTTCATTAGGTGATAATTAAACAAGTAGCCTATTTGAAAATTACTTAATTATTATGCTATTTCCCAATAGCTGGTAATTTATTTAATACATTTCCAGGAAAAGAATAATAGATAATAATTAGCAAATAACCTATTTGAAATTTCTTTAAAAACCTCCCTGAATCATGACATTAGCTGCCAGGTTACATTTGTGTAGACAATAAGTCACACAGTGGTGAGATTTATGCCTGAATAGTGTCTTCTATTAGTTTTCCACCTCCGATGGAGAGCAGCTGCTTCTCAAGCCTAAGGGCACTATTTTAACCATTATTTGCTATTTTAGCATTTGAGGTAAATATTGGGGTAATTTGGCAGTAATTCCAAAGACATTTCAAATAGGTTACTTGCTAATTATCACCTTATTAAATTTGCGGACCTGTAAAATGAAGTGTTACCATTAGTTTTCACAAGTAGATTCTGACTGAAGTTTCTGCATTCAGAAATGTTGCATCAAACTGTATTCTGTACAAGCTTTATCAGTGCTGACTGCTCTTGATGTTGTGTCAAATGATAATAAGGGAATAACAGGGTTCATGTGTGCCTTCACATTGCACCAGCAGCATATATTGACATATGGAATACCTCCTGCAGTAATAACTCTGTGAAAGAAATGCATACATTTGACATTTACAATTTTTTTATTTTATTTCAAACACTTCTACTGTATGTATAATGTATTGTATGATATTTTCTTCCAGTGAAGTATTTATATTATTGCATTGTGGTACTGATTCTTTTAATTCAATATGTGATGTGAGAAAGTCGTTACGGTATAATAGGCCATGGTATGTTAACATGATGTGGAGCAGTGGTCTGAGGGTTGCATATGTTTTTACCTTCAGATGGACAAACACGACACATGGACGTGTGTCCTCATTCCGAGCTCAGACCGGAACAGCGTCCCAGGGCTCATCCTGCGGAGCATCCCAGCACCAACCTCCCAGAGTGGCTCTTCAGCCGGCTCTGACCCTGCCTCTCCACCTGGCTCTCCACCTGGCTCTTCACCTGGCTCTTCATCTGGCTCTTCACCTGGCTCTTCATCTGGCTCTTCATCTGGCTCTTCATCTGGCAGTGACTCTGGCTCTCCACTGGGAAAAAAGGTAAGAAGGGCAATGACCCCACAGACCCTGAACATCACACGTTTGACTCATTATCTATAAATACATCAAAGAGTGGAAAAAGAACAACCTTACTCTGACCTCTGTTGTCTAACATTAGAAAACAAAAATGTTCTAATCTGTTGCTGCAGGTGTCGGCAACCTTTAAGAAATTAAAACTTTCTTGTCAATCAGTTTGCCATATCAACATTAAGGTTAACATGAAGTATAATTATGTTGTTATGAATGTCGTCTTGACGACTGTATGTTAACATGATGTGGAGCAGTGGTCTGAGGGTTTGTATTTGTTTTTACCTTCAGATGGACCGAGGCTACACGTGGACAGATGTCCTCATTCCTGTCCCCAACCGGCCCAGCAGCCCACGGCTCATCCTGCGGAGGATCTCAGCACCAACCTCTGGGAGTGGCTCTTCACCTGGCAGTGACACTGGCTCTCCACCTGTCTGTCACCCTGCCTCTCCAGCTGGCACTGACCCTAGG
Organism: Sebastes fasciatus; assembly: GCF_043250625.1. NCBI lineage: Eukaryota > Metazoa > Chordata > Actinopteri > Perciformes > Sebastidae > Sebastes > Sebastes fasciatus. Next base: position 3,117,444 of record NC_133814.1, read on the forward strand.
TCTTCCCGTAGACCATCCCCTCGCTCTTCCTCTCACTCTACTTCTAGCTCCTCCTCTAGCTCTTCCTCTAGCTCCTCCACCTCAACCTGCAGATTGTTGCAGACAGCTGCAGCCAAACCTCCACCTACAGCCTCTGCTAGCAACCTGCAGCTGCCGCCTCCACCTGCAGAATCTGGCAGACAGCTGAGGCTAAACCTCCACCTTCAACCTCTGCCAGCAACCTGCACCTCCACCTGCAGATTGTGGCAGACAGCTGAGGCCAAACCTCCACCTTCAACCTCTGCCAGCAACCTGCAGCTGCCACCTCCACCTGCAGATTCTGGCAGACAGCTACAGCCAAACCTCCATCTACAGCCTCTGAAATTGGGAAAAAAAATTGGGAAAAAGCTACAAAAACAGCTAGAAAACAAACAGAGGTGTACATTAATCAGTTGCAGACTGGCCTGCTAGAGGCTAGTGGCATTTAATCCAAACAGAAGAACCTGGAGATAAACCCACCAACCCTGGATTTAAACTAAACTACGGCCGTTCACTTCATACGGCTGAAGAAGGTCAGTACAAGTATCTGACGTGAAGAAAGTGACTTAGAATAGTCTGTAATATAGAGACAGAGAAAGTAATGTATGTTATCGTGTGTTGTCCATAAAGTATTCCTCAGTCAATAATTCAAAGATGAATTATCATACTGTCATGATTTCACCTTGGCAGCCTAGTTTTCCTTGTGTTTCCTCTGTTTCCCTGCCCTTTTGTCTCCTGTGTGTTTTTCCCTGTTTTGTCTAGTCTGTCAGGTGTGGCCTTCCTCCTCCTCCTCCTTCTCCTGGGCAGGCACTGCTGGAGCAGCTGACAGCAATTAACATATCATCACACACACCTGCAGTATATATACCCCGGTCTTCCTGCCAGTCATCGCCAGATCGTTCCGTCGCCCACAGTGGAACATGACGTATTCAGGCTCTCCGTGTATTTTGCTTCTTGACTTTGCTCGTGCTTGTTTTTGGATTTTTGGATTCACCCTGTTTTGTTCTCTGTTCAGGTCTGTTCACCTGTCAGCTGTTGCTGCTTCCTGGTTCCAACCTGCCTGCTCACTCCTACACGCTGCTCCTCCTCGACCTGGATCCTTACCTTAGTTACTCACCTGCCTATTCACTCTCCGACGCCTTTCCACCTCTCGGAGCTCAAGTGGATTCATCTGTTCCTCTGGAAGGATTCCTGGACACCCCCTCCCCGTGCTCCTCGTTCCGTGAAATAGTATTGACTTTATTACTGCCACGTTTTGGACCTCCAGGAACCCCAGCCCTGTTCACAGTTCCTTTATTATTATTGTAATAAATTATCTTTGTTACACTTTTAAAAGACTTGTGTTTGTGTCTGCATTTGAGTCCACGCTTTTGTTGAACCAGAACATAACACATACTCACTATTTTCTTGTCTTATCATACTGCACCACCTGAGCTGCTACTGTTTACTCCAGATGAAGAAAGTGATTATGAGCTTCTGACTTGTGACCCATTTATTCATATCATATTCATTCATATTACTTCACATCATTTGACTGTTTTATTAACCATTACTTTTCACTTTTTTTCCGTTTACCTGCATCCACCACCTGAGCTGCTGCTCAGGTGGTGGATGCTCGGGCGAAGAAAGTGAGTATGAGATTCTAACTTTTGACCTGTTTATTCATATATCACTTAACATTATTTGACTGTTTTATTCACCATTATTTGTCGTTCTTTCCTCTTACTCCACCACCTGAGCTGCTGCTGGTGAGTATGAGCGTCTGACATGTAAAGAAAGTGACTCAGAATAGACTGTGATCTAAAGAAGCTACATACTGTGTGCAAAACCTATTTATACATACTGTATAATATCACTTATTTTGTAATTCAAACATTATTCGTCTGTTTTATTAACCATTATTATTCATTCTCTCCTCTTCTCTCACTCCATCACCTGAGCTGAAACTAAAGCTAAAGCTAAATTAGAGACAGCAATATACAGACGTAGGCAAAATCGTTGGTACCCTTCCGTTAAAGAAAGAAAAACCAACAATGGTCACTGAAATAACTTGAAACTGACAAAAGTAATAATAAATAAAAATTCACTGAAAATTAACTAATGAAAATCAGATATTGTTTTTGAATTATGGTTCAGCAGAATCATTTAAAAAAACAAACTAATGAAACTGGCCTAGACAAAAATGATGGTAACATTAACTTAATATTTTGTTGCACAGCCTTTTGAGGCAATCACTGCAATCAAGTGATTTCTGTAACTCTCAATGAGACTTCTGCACCTGTTGACAGGTATGTTGGCCCACTCCTCGTGAGCAAACTGCTCCAGCTGTCTCAGGTTTGAAGGGTGCCTTCTCCAGACAGCATGTTTCAGCTCCTTCCACAGATGTTCAATAGGATTTAGATCAGGGCTCATAGAAGGCCACTTCAGAATAGTCCAATGTTTTGTTCTTAGCCATTCTTGGGTGTTTTTAGCTGTGTTTTGGGTCATTATCCTGTTTGAGGACCCATGACCTGCAACTGAGACCAAGCTTTCTGACACTGGGCAGCACATTTCGCTCCAGAATGCCTTGATAGTCTTGAGATTTCATTGCACCCTGCACAGATTCAAGACACCCTGTGCCAGATGCAACAAAGCAGCCCCAGAACATAACCTAGCCTCCTCCATGTTTCACATTAGGTACAGTGTTCTTTTCTTTGGATGCTTCATTTTTGCGTCTGTGAACATAGATGATGCTGATGTGACTTGCCAAAAAGCTCCAGTTTTGTCTCACCTGTCCAAAGGACATTCTCCCAGAAGCTTTGTGGCTTGTCAATATGCATTTTGGAAAATTCCAGTCTCGCTTTTTTATGATTTGGTGTCCTCCTCGGTTGTCTTCCATTAAGTCCACTTTGGCTCAAACAGTGACGGATGGTGCGATCTGACACTGATGTACCTTGACCTTGGAGTTCACCTCTAATCTCTTTGGAAGTTGTTCTGGGCTCTTTGGTTACCATTCGTATTATCCGTCTCTTCAATATGTCATCAATTTTCCTCTTGCGGCCACGTCCAGGGAGGTTGGCTACAGTCCCATGGACCTTAAACTTCTGAATAATATGTGCAGCTGTAGTCACAGGAACATCAAGCTGCTTGGAGATGGTCTTATAGCCTTTACCTTTAACATGAAGGTCTATAATGTTCTTTCTGATCTCCTGAGACAACTCTCTCCTTAGCTTTCTGTGGTCCATGTTCAGTGTGGTACACACCATGATAGCAAACAGCACAGTGACTACTTTTCACCCTTTAAATAGGCAGACTGACTGATTACAAGTTTGAAGATACCTGTGATGCTATTTACAGGACACACCTTAGTTTAATATGTCCCTATGGTCACATTATTTTACATCTTTTCTAGGGGTACCATCATTTTTTGTCCAGGTCAGTTTCATTAGTTTGTTTTTTAAAATGATTCTGTTGAACCATAATTCAAAAGCAACAGCTGATTTTCATTAGTTCATTTTCAGTAAATTTTTATTTATTATTACTTTTGTCAGTTTCAAGTTATTTCAGTGACCATTGTGGGTTTTTCTCTCTTTAACGGAAGGGTACCAACAACTTTGCCTACGTCTGTATGTTATCGTCTAAACTTGTTTGTAAAGTAATACTTCATGGACAAACAATACTTTCTCTGTCTCTATATTAGAGACTATTCTAAGTCTCGGATATTTTTATTTTTACGCCAGAGACTCTGGCTGAGTGTTCCTGTAGTTCAGCGGCTCCTTCACGACAGAGAATAAATACTTGTTCCCGACCAGGACAGATGGATGACGGACCACAAGATGGACAGAACAGAAGTGGACGCCTGTGTTTGCGTGGACTAATAAGTAAGTTAACTGCACATTAAAGGAATAGTTTGTCAATTTGGGAAAAATGCATATTCGCTTTCTAACCAATAGTTAGATAGATTGATACGGTAGATTGATACCGCTCTCCTCTCTCAGCGGTATCAATCTTCTCATCTAGCTGGCTGCAAGAAAGCAAATTAGAGCATTTCTAAAATGTTGAACTGCTCCTTTAAGATTACAAAAGTAGCAACAGTGACATAAAGTGTTGACACGCTAAAGTTAACATGCTAATGATGCTTACAGTCTTTAATAATGTTCCAATGCTTCAATTGTGTCAAAAGAAGGAACCTACAAATGTACTCAAATAACATGTGGCACTACTGATTAACCTCTTAGACCTGCGGTATCGTGGGCAATTCCGACCCGCTTTACTGTCTTTCAGAGGCTGTAGCAGGTTTCAGTTTTAGAGCTAGAGTGAAGCAAGATTTCTGATTAATGACTAGAACTTGACACAGTGCTGAGCTGCATCTCAAATTAACGTTAAGGTTATCAGCTTTCAGATGATGTACACCACTTCTATGTGACATCTACTGTTGACCTGCTATCTCCCCCTAAAGACCCCCTGGAACCCCCCTAAAGCAGACAAAAATGGGTCTTTTGTGGGTCTCAGAGGGTTAAAGGAACAGTTTGTCATTTTGGACAATATGCATATTGGCTTTCTAGCCGACACTTATATGAGAAGATTGATACCACTCTCCTCTCAGGTATTAATCAGCATTTCTAAAATGTTGAACTGCTCCTTTAAGATTACAAAAGTAGCAACAGTGACATAAAGTGGTTACACGCTAAATGCTAATGATTCTTACGGCTACTTTCTTTAATAATGTTCCATTGCTTCAATAGTGTGTTGTAGCCCAAGTAATCCAAACAAAAGAAAGAGAGCGAGACACTAGCATGGACTTAACTCTGAACTTTACTGCTTCTCTTCTTCTCTCAATCTCCTTTCAAACATGCAGTACAATGTCATGTGCTCTACATCGCCATCTAGTGGTTAAACAGTAACTGAATACACAACATATTTCCCCCTTAGTTTAGGAAGCTTACCCGGTAAAATAAAGGTAAATACACAGTCTCTTAAATTACTTGAGACCTTGCTGTAGAATAATGCACACTTAAAGGTCACCTATTATGCAAAATGCACTTTTTCCATGTCTTTTAAACATCAATATCTGTCCCCAGTGTGTCTACAGGCCACCATAGTATCATAAAAGACCATCCTCTCTCTTTTTCTCCTCCTCCGTTTGTCCGGAAATGGGTGCAGAAAAAAAAATCGCTTTTTTTCCTTCTCTTCTGACGTCATTAGAGAAATGCAAGCCATGTAAGGGTTTCCTGGTCGAACCAGAGAGAACCTTCAGTAGCTGACCCCGCCCCACAGCGCGTCACTGTCTCTCCTCCTCAACCGAACTTGAGCAAAGTCTGCAAGAACCAGCAGAACAGGCTTCATGTACTCCCATCATCTAAATATAACATGTTCTTTCACAAAGGCTTTATGTAATTACACTGTTTAAACAGATGATATTTATATATTATATATATTTGATGTCATGCATGTAGCAGAGTACAGGTAGTAAATAGTGACTTGTAAGCAACACAACACATTTCTGTTTCACAGTCAAACTTTATTTGAGTTGACAGATGACAATATTAATTATTCACAGCATTTGTAATCATCTCACCTGTTAGTTAGTTATGTTAACATGGTACAGGAGAAAGTCTTCAGCTCTGGTAAACTATGGTAAGCTAAGCTCCGGTGGTCTGTAGTCATGGTAACGCAGAGACAGCTACTATTGTAAATAATATACCATTACTCTGATCTTCCATACATTTATCTTTTAGCAGAAATAATGAACTGACTACTGTTTCACATCTTGTATTTTCCACCCTGATGGTCGCTGTGTTTACACACCTTCTCATAGCGGTAGCATGTAGCTAACCCGTTAGCATGTAGCTACATGCTAACGGGTTAGCTCTGTATCTCCCATCTGCTTTCAGCTATCTGCTCTCCTCTGGGATGATTCTGTCGGTCATTTCTCACAGATGGATCTGTAAAGACAAACGTAAAACAGAGTGTGTGTTTACGGTTTACAGAGTTGATGCATAAGGTAAACACTGAGCTAACTAACAGAGATATAAACAGCATTATTTACCTGAGAGAAACCGTCAGGAAAACCTGGAATCTGGACCGCAGATGTTCATCATGTGTCGCCGATTTCTGATCAGATTCCTCCGGTAACGTGCGCTGGGTGAAGTTTCTGGTTTATAAACTTTAAAGTGGTTTATAAGCTCTATTCTAGCTGCCTCTCCCTCCACTCCTCTCTCTCCACTCGTCTCTCTCTAGAGAGCTGCTCCGGGAGGGAGGGGGAGGGTGACGCTGTTGTTGTTGAGGAAGTTTGATTGACAGAAAACGCTGACCAATCAGAGCAGAGTGGGAGGAGACAGGCTGTGAATCAGTGGTTTTCAGACAGAGGCTGAATTAGGCTCTGAGGCAGGCAGACTCAGGCTGCAGTATGAGAAGAATAAAGGGTTTTTTGAACATTGCAGCATGTAAACATGTTCTAGTGCAACATTAAAATACATCTATGAACCTGGAAATGAGCATAATATGTGACCTTTAAATGTCTTCCTTATCCCACATAGCATAAACCCCAAAATGTTCCAATAACAGTATTATTGTAATTATAACAAACAGCATTACTGTCTATTACAACTTTACTAACAGCATGTAAACTTTATCCTAAATATAGCTTTAACTTAGCTGAGGTAAACAAATGAATTTCACAAGATATTGACACCTGTATCTTAACCAAAACAACATTCAACATTATAGTCAACTTGGTCATGTTCAGATATGGTAAACAGTTTTTTTTTTTTTGTTTTTTTTTCACAGTTATTTTCATTGTCATTCCCTCTTCAACATTTCCCCCCCAAAGGCCATGAGAGAACGATTAATGTTCATAATCGTTAAGCCAGTCAGCTCTCTTTCGGACCCTTGCTGGTCTGTGCATGTAAACATGCGGCGGTAGTGCAGGCCCCGGCTCAGGATCTGGAGCAGGGCGTGTAATGGTGTCTGTTGCAGTTTCTGGGACCAGGGAGAGGTGAATAGCGTTCCATGTGCGTCCATCCTCCAGCACATAAGCATTTGAACCAGCTTTCCGTATCACTTTGGCAGGTCCCTGAAACTTTGACAGTCCTTTCTTAACGTGGAAAGGTTTCTTTACTCTGACTAGGCTTCCCTCTTTGATCCTTGGTACTCGTGCACCTCTCCTCACATCTGTGTAGGCTTTCGATGCATTTTGTTTGGAGATGACACGATGGCGCACCTGCTTCTCCGACAGTGGGGTGGATTTGCTTGCTGGGCCGATGTCCACCTTTGTGCACATTTTCCTGTTGAACATGAGTTCATATGGTGACACTCCTGTAGTACTGTGTTGAGTTGCACGGTATGTGAGCAGGAATTCCTGTATGAATGGTTTCCATGGTTTTCTCTCCTGCTCGGCAGTGAGAAGTGTCTCTTTAAGAACGCGGTTCCAGCGTTCTATGGCTCCGTTTGCTTGCGGATAGTACAAAGACACTTTCCTGTGTTTGATGTCTCTCACTTCAAGGAAGTCTGCAAACTCACTTGAAGTAAACTGTGTCCCATTGTCACTAATGAGCTCTGTAGGGTTGCCAAACCGGGCGAACACTGCAGAAAGGAAGGCGGTGATCGCCGTGGTTGTGATGGAGGGAGTAAAAGCAACTTCCGGCCATTTTGTGTAGTAGTCAATTAGTGTCACTGCATAGCGACAGTCCCAAGTCGCTGACTCGAATGGTCCGACGATGTCGATTCCCACTTTCTGCCACGGGCCATCTGGCAGTGGAACTGGCTGGAGTGGGGCAGCATGCGTCTTGGCGCTTTTATCATTCATCTGGCACGTTGCACATGCATTAATGCTGTCCTGCACACACATGTCCATGCCCGGCCACCAGTATAAGTCACGCAGCCTCTGTTTGGTGCGGACGACACCCTGATGTGTTTCATGTGCCAAATCCACAAGCTGCTTTCTTAGGGCCACAGGAACAAGCCGCCGATGAGGGCCCCTGAATATTGTCACATCTTGGACTGACAGTTCATCTCTGGTAGCAAAGTACGGTTGGAGCACTGTAGGTAGGTGCTTTGCTCTTTTAGGCCACCCCTTTTTCACCTGCGCTCTCAGGGCCGTGAGCTCTGGGCATGCTGCACATGCCACAGCGAAGTCCTTCACTGAGAGAGCTCTCAGTTCTGTATCCAACAGAGCTACGAGTTCAGGCTCTGACACTGGCTCTGCATTCTCTTCTGATGGGAGGGGCAAACGGGAGAGACAGTCAGCAGCATAATTTTGTGCACCAGCCCGATACACTATGTCATATGTAAAACACAAGAGTCTGGCTGACCACCGTGCAATACGCATGCCTGCGCGTCCAAGGCCTTTTGTGGCTAGCAGTGTGGTCAGGGCCTGGTGGTCTGTACGCAGTGTGAATCTTGTCCCCCATAAGAAAGTCCTCCACTTTTCCGCTGCCCACACACAGGCTAATGCCTCCTTCTCCACAATGGAGTACTTCCGTTCTGCAGGGGTAAGTGAATGTGAAGCAAAAGCAACTGTGCGCTCCGTTGTATCAGGGTGCATTTGTGTCAAAATGGCCCCCAGACCATAGTCGGACGCGTCTGTAGACACGATGGTTGGAAGGCTTGAGTCAAAGACAGACAGCACTGAGCTGTTCACGATGCGAGTCTTGACAGTGTCAAAGCTTGACTGCGCTGCTGCAGTCCACTGAAATGTGTCATCACGCAGACATTCTCGCATCGGCTCCACCAGAGACGCGTAGTTTTGCACAAACTTTGCATACCACGCTGTGAGGCCCAGGAATGAGCGTAGTGTGGTGGCGTCGCTAGGCGCTGGAGCTTCCGTAATAGCCCGGAGGTGATCTTTGTCCGGCAGCAAACCTTGGGGTGTGATGGTGTGTCCAAGGAACCGTAGGCTGGTTTGGTTGAAGTGGCATTTTTCCTTGTTGAGCTGGAGGCCAGCGTCCTTTAACGCCGCGAGCACCGCCTGCAGATTACGGTCATGTTCCTCCTGCTCTATGCCATAGACTATGACATCATCCAGATAGTTCTGGACCCCCTTGAGGTCTTTCGGCACCAGGGACATCATCTTAGAAAACGCACTTGGGGCTGAGCATAGTCCATACGGAACCCGGCGGAACCGAAAGAGCCCATCATGCGTTATGAACGCAGTTATGTCCCGGCTTTCTTCTGCTAGTAGCACTTGATGATAGGCGTTCGCCAAATCGATGGTGGAGAATACAGTGGCTCCACGCATTTCAGAGAAAAGGTCATCCATATGGGGCAGTGGGTGACTGTCCATCACTACAGCCTTGTTTGGCTCACGTAAGTCCACACACATCCTAACTGCACCATTCTTTCGTAGTGTCACCACGATGGGTGAGACCCACGGGGATGCATCAATCCTCTCTATTACATCCATTTCTAGAAGTCTTTCCAGCTCAGCAGATACAGCTTGTTTAACGGAGAGCGGAAGCCTCCGCAGCTTTTGTTGAACAGGCTGTACACCTTCCCTGACTTTGACACGGTGAATGAAACCTTTGGCAAGACCCAGTTTCTCGCCAGCTACTGGTCCAGTATTGATCTCTTCGATCTCTGCCACTGGAGCCGCAGTTGAGAGCACAGCATTATTGTCAATAGAAAGTCTCAGTGCTCTGAATAAGTCCCTTCCCAGCAATGCTGTGCCTGTCTTCACAACATATAGTGTAGCTGACACTTTAATGTTTGCATGCTGCACTGTAGCTGACAGGCAACCTAGCACTGGAACATCAGATTTGGTGTAAGTCACTAACCTTTTAGGTGGCTCATCCAGCAGCACACCACTGAAGTGCTCTCTGTAGAGGCACTCGGGAATGATGGACACAGCAGAGCCTGTATCCACCACTAGGTTCACAGGGCAGGACGTAGACTTTGCATTTATGGTAACAGCACATGTAATTTTGTCATCTGATTGTCCCCCTTGTATCATGCGCACTGTATTTATTTCCAGGACAACCACTTCTCCAACTTTGGCTGTGTTGGACTTTGACTTACATACACGGGCGAAATGTCCCATCCTATTGCAGTTTCGGCAAGTTATTCTCCGTGCAGGGCAGTTTGGAGCGTTGGCAAGGTGAGCTGCTGATCCACATCTAAAACAGCTTCGATCCTGTTTTGGCGCTGTTGCAGGCTCAGCAGAGAAATTACTCCTTGCTTTGTTCTTGAATGGGTATTTTGGCTTCACTTTTACCACGTGTACAGGCGCTTGAGGCTCCGAAGAAAGAGTTTGCGCGTGCCCGATAGCCGTTTCCACCTGGCACGCCATCCTAACTGCTTTATCCAGAGTGAGATTTTCATCCGTTTGCACTAATAGTCTCTCACGTATTCTTGAGCAGCTAGCATGTTCAATGAGCTGGTCACGGATCATTTCATCTGTATTTCCAGCAAACCCGCATGTAGTGGCGAGCTCGCGCAGCGCGCCCACGTACTCCGTTACAGTCTCATGCGATCTCTGCACTCTTTGTCTGAACTTGTGTCGTTCCACCACGACGTTAATTGCAGGGCTGAAATGTGCACGCAGTGCAGCAACTGCTGAATCATAAGTCGTACCTGCATCTGTGAGTGTATAAAATATACGCTGGCCTTCAGTGCCCATGCAGTGTAGGAGGATTGCACGTTTCCTCGTATCGGGCCAGTCGTCCCCCCTCGCGTGAATGGCAAGCAGATAATTGTCGAACATTTTCATCCACATATCGAACGGGATTGCAGGTTGTCCCGTGCATGGCAGAAACAATGCGGGGAGAGGCACGCCAATATTCGCCATCCTCGTCGCCAATTTGTTGTAGCCCAAGTAATCCAAACAAAGAAAGAGAGCGAGACACTAGCATGGACTTAACTCTGAACTTTACTGCTTCTCTTCTTCTCTCACTCTCCTTTCAAACATGCAGTACAATGTCATGTGCTCTACATCCATCTAGTGGTTAAACAGTAACTGAATACACAACATAGTGTCAAAGATGAAGCCTACACATGTTTTCTAGACTCAAATAAGCTGTGACACTACTGATTAATGCAGATTTATTTAGACATGAATTAGTCTTCATAGTTGATTCTTATAGCTGAAGTTTGGGAGACACTGACAGCAGACTGAGAGAAGGATCCACATTCCTGACTTGTTTTTCATGTCACAGAGCAGGACTCTTCCCGGAGCCTCTGAGAGTGGACGTCAACCGAACCACACAAAGCCAGCAGCATCATACAGCCAGTCTGATGTGAGGAAGCTCCAGCAGCACAGCAGCCCGCTCAGCACACTGAACCACCTTCAGCACACTGAACCGCCTTCAGCACCACACTTTACACACTCAACTGCTTTCATGTTGAATTCAGTTAAATAATAAAAAAAAACCCTGTTAGCAGCCGACGGGCAGCACAGTCCTAAACAGAGCTAACAGCTGACTTTAATGGGAGGTGCCACTGATTTACATTATGATATGTTCAGGCTCTATTCAGTAAAAGATGAGTATTGGGTGAAGGTAAATTCTAACGTTATCATGATATGTTCAAATGTAATCTTGTAAAATTTAGTTTTTGGCGAGGAACTTGAATAAAGTTGTTTGAAGGAGATGTTTTCACAGCAATATAAAATAGATATTAGAGAGGGAATGATGACCTGTTTAACTTCCTAATAAAAACCAATATGCAAACGGTAATAAAGGAGTGTATGTTGAAGTACATGGAATTTATTGTTTGACTTTTGTTTTTCACCGTGGCATCGAATTGGTATCAGGAAAATTGTTGAATCGTTGAATTTCACCGGTATTGGTATTGACCACTATGTTTCTGGTATCGCAACACTCCTAGTGTGTGTATTTCTGTTTGTGTCTTTTTCCTGCAGAGTGCTTGTCTACTGCTGTACAACACCAGAGAACACATGGTGTCTGAGGACAACCTCATGCAGCTCTTCAGGACGTAGACAACATGAACCCGTATGTGCCAAATTTAAACATTTGTTGTCTGGACCCTTGTATCTGTCACACAGGTAATCACAACCTTACTACAGACAAAACACTATCAAATATTACATATTATTTTACCTTAAAACGGGCTGTTGTTTACATATATCATATTGCTGAATTATCGCACACAAATGTGTTCTCACTGCCACCACAGAAGACAGAGGAAAAGCCAGCCCTACATTGGTAACACCCTAGCTGGCTATCTTCAGCTGGCAGCTGCAGTGGCCTTCAGTGGTGCTTCTTAAGAACCTCTCCCACTGGACAAAAAAAACCATTAACACCCACTAACATCTGGCTTTTGCCTTCAGTGGGAAAGGTTACAACCAGCATTCCATCTCGGGACAAATGACCCTGCAGTAGTAACAGGTGTTTATCGGCTCCAGCTCTGATCAGCAGTAATGGAAACATGACACCTGGGTCGACACTCTAATTCGTGTGACGCAATGAATGAAGTGAATATATAATCAATAAAATCAACAGAGATTTGGACAATTATTATAATTTATTAACCTCACAAAACATACTATTAATATGCTCTCCTCAAAGCCACCAGACTACATTGACAGAAACAGTCATTTTCCCGTGCTCATCGTAGTAGAACACACTTCACTCAAACTCGACAGAAACAGAATAAAACTCATCCAAACTGTCTTTGTTAGTCTTTTTTACTGTTCCAGCAATCACCAACTCTGGTTTGAGAGTTTGAAAGAGAGACTGAATAAGTAACAGATATAAAAAAGAAGTAACCACCGTAATATTTTCACTGTTTACTAAACCTAGAAAAAACCCCCAGAAAGGCCAGTGCAACGGCATGGCATACTCGCAATGAGTCTATCGCCTATTTTAGAGGGTTTTCCAGTGTTTAAAAAACCCACATACACGTTATTTTTGGTGGGAAAAGATAATTACATTTAGAGTCACAAGGTTTTACTTTTTTTTTTATATATACAGTATATCTTTAATTTATATTTGGTATATTCTGCATGTTTCAGTAACATGAGATACATTTGGTGTGGCTTAGTGTGGTAAAGAAAATGTGTCGTGTTGTTTTTCAGGTGCTGTCATCGCTCCGTCTGGAGTGCACATGTCCCCTGGACCTACTTCAATGACCAGAGAGCTTCCCTCCAGCCAGCCGTCCTCTGGCAGTGGAGGGCTGAGCTGCAGCTGGTCATTGAGAGGGAAAAGCAGTCAGGGAAAACCCATCACCTTTGGTGGTGACTTGAGAGCTGATTCGCCAGGTTTGTTCTTCTTATTTCTGAGTCGATTAACAATTGAAAAAGATCCAGGAAAAACAAGTTGAGTAAATGTTTATTTCTATAGCGGCAAATGACAACAGAATTATCTCATGACACTTTTCTTATAGAGCAGGACCTTGATGAACACCATAGAAAAAGCCATCCTGTGATTTGGTATCAAAAACTTTTAATATTTGGAGATTTCTGCAAGGATTGCATTTTCCTGCGATTGGATGGTGAGCACTTCTGCTGTGGAAACTGCTAAGAAACCCCCTTAATGTCAGTCTAGCTAGGAAAGCCATCCATCCTCTGAATGCTCTAGGTCTCTAGTGTGATCCATCCATCCTCTGAATGCTCTAGGTCTCTAGTTTGATCCATCCATCCTCTGAATGCTCTAGGTCTCTAGTTTGATCCATCCATCCTCTGAATGCTCTGGGTCTCTAGTTTGTGGCTGTAAAGTTTCATGAGGCTGTGATTATCCTAGAGGTCACCACAGGTCATTTTATACAGTGGGGTCAAGTATCAAAAAATGGTCTACAATGAAATGGCTACTATGGGGACTAACATCATCACACATGAATACAGTTGGGCTCATTGGATCCATCAGAGTCTCAGCTTTACAGTGAGACCCAATTTATGTAATTCCAGACTGTTTAGGAACCCCAGTATGCAGAAATATTCAAATACACCATTTTAGAATAGTAGACAATAACACATTTACACTGCATGAAAAAAACCTGCATGTGATTATCATAAAGGGGGTATGTCCACAAAGGGGACACTCGTGGGTACCCATAGAACCCATTTTCAGTCACATATCTTGCGGTCAGATGGCACATGCCAGTTTTTCCTTGCCAAAATTGAGCGCAACTTTGTATCGTTATTTAGCATTCTTCTGGACAAGCTCTAGCTTGAAAACTCGGACCGCAACAACCTCTGAAAGACAGATTAGTGGCCGGGCCCGCCACGGTGGTTAAACGATACTAATCAATTCAGTAACAAATGAGAAATATCATACAATTATATATTGGGATTCAACAGACATAATCATGTGCTAACATCTCTCAAATCATACATGCACGCAACTACAATTTGTTTGAGATTGTAAATTTTTTTATTCAGCTCTGCTTTTATTTGTACACTGCATTGATTTTGAATTAATATATCAATGCACACCTATAAAACAGTGCCTTTCAGTGACCTGTCTTCATATCCCCCCACACAAGGACATAGTGCCAAGTTTGGGTCCAAGTTTGGAACACAGTGATGAGCTTGGATGACAACAGGCCGATGGACATCCAGCTTGTTCGCAGGTAAACTGGAAATGAAAGTACTTTTGTAAAACAATGTAACAAAAGTATTGTTTTTTTATTTTACCTATCCTGTAGAGAGTTATTGTTGTCTGGGACTCTTGGGACGGAAATTATTTTTGAACCCGAATAATATACTGTATTAAACCTAGTAACATTGCTCGCGAAGCAATGTCTGGAAAATGATTTAAATGAAATGAGCCGGTTTGACCATGGAGATGAGCGAGACAACCAGCTTGGTCGTAGTCGTCGGTTGCATGGGTGTTCAGTTTCAGTCAGTGTAGTCTGCTAGTGCGCCTCTTACAAAGACAGCGGCACGTCTAACTTAATTGTACAAATCCACAATCCTCCCCTCTGGGTTTTCGTTCTGAGGCGGGACTGTAGAAACCCAGCCCAAGCTTGTCTTCTCTTCGGTTTGTGCATCAAATTGAACAACTATCTAACATTTCGGCTAACGGTGTTGTAAAAGCTGAGCTGTCATTAGTGGACATTGGAGGGCAGCTTTATTTTGCCCTCCAGGTGGGCGTTCCCACAGGGCCGTGACGTCACGTGAAAACTATGAATTAGACACAGTTTTTCTGTAAGTTTGTTATTTCACTCTAACTTTAATGCTCTTTTACATCCAAAATCAGTGGTCATAAACGTCAATGTAGATTAATGTCAAATATCAACCAACCTTGAGACCTCAACAATAGGGAGGAATTCAAAACCAAAGTGTGGGATCCTGGGGGTCCTCTCCCAGAAAACTTTTAGTTTCAGAGACTTTGTTTCCTGCATTCTGGTGACTTTTAAAGACTGAAAATAACAAAGTAATAAGTACACTCCAACAGCATTTCTATGTTAAATAGGCCTACTTTTAATTTTACTTTTAAATCTCAGGAAAGAAAACTGAATAGCCCAATTCGCCCCTCTGGCGTGAATTTGTGTGAATCTCTGGCTTAAACTAATATTCAATCATTTTAATTCATTCATTCTTTTTTTTCCTCTGCTTGAGTATTTTTTTTCTCTTAGTACTCTCCATTTCTCTCTATCTCTCACTCACTGAATGGCCTTTCAGACACAACACGACAACGGTACCACTGCGCTCTGAAACACATTATTTCCGATGGCTTGCGCCACGATGGCTTTTCGCTGCGTTCGGCAAAGCCCAACTTTGGGTTGTCAGCGTCGAGCGCAGCTCAAACCGCGTTGTGTCGGTCGCAAATGAGCGCGACTGCCATTGTCGTCCGAGTGGAAACAGTAGGACTTATACATGCTGTACAGTGCCAGAAACAGGTTGAGATAACGAAAAGGGAAAAAAGGGGTAAAAACTGGGAGAAAAACGGAAGAATTTGAGACCCAGGGAGGAACCCGGGATAGGGCGATGAAAAACGTGAGTCTCCCGGGAAATTTGGGAGGGTTGGCAAGTATGGACCTGCCGTAGATGGTACTGTATGTTCATGATGAAAATTCCCTAAGTAATCTGGAATTAATCAAATTACCAACAGCAAAGTGATGTACTCTGAAACTGGGCTTGGAGGGAAGTTGTCCATGTTGCCCAGTTGGTGATTCAGCATGTGACATCAAGGTGTGGAGAACTTACCTATACTCCCCACCAGTCCTTAGACTTCTTCATCTGGTGAAATACTGTATGTACAAATTCTGCTGGTCGGTACAAACTATCTTCAGCTGGATGCAGACTCCATTGTGTAAAACCTGTGTCCAACTATCAAACTAACTTCAGTGGCTGGTGTCTGACCTGCAGTGCAGCGGCGACTTTTTTTTCTCACACATCAGCACTTGATTGTGTCTGATTGGGCTCTTTGTCTTGACTTTTGCCAACTTGTGCGCAGCACTGATTAATGACCGCGAAGCGAATGTACTGTGTGATGTAAGTGATGAATCAATCATCTGCTGAGCTGAATCAGGCCGAATCTGACACATCCTCGCTCATCTTATCAATCTAAATGACAGTTTAAACAATCGCCTCACTCACTTAGTATGTGGTCTTTTGCTGTGTCATGTATCGCCACTGCTTATTTTCCTTGAATGGGCTAAATGCGTCATAGATCGCACCAATTATCCCATCAACAGGATTGTGTCATTTTCCTGCAAACAAACTCGTACCATCAGAATAATTTAAAAGACGAAGAATTCTACACTTTGTGGCTTCAAACTCCTCAATTATTTAATGACTAATGCTAGCACATGTAGCTACATGTAGTGCACATGTAGCTGCTGCAATCTGTAGCTGCCACTTGGGAGAACATTCGTCCTTTAGCAAAACAACAACCCTGCATATAAAGCTAAAGCTGCACATGAATGGCTTTAAAGCAGCAGTGTGTAGCATTTAGGGGGGATCTATTGGCTGAAATGGAATACAATATTAATAAGTATGTTTTCTTTAGTGTATAATAACCTGAAAATAAGAATCACTGTGTTTTCGTTACTTTAGAATGAGGCGTTTATATCCACATATGAGCGGGTTCTCTTCACGGAGCCGGCCGCCATGTTTCTACAGTAGCCCAGAAGTTTCAGTTGGTTGCAATCTGCTACCTCACCTCTAGATGTCGTTTTAGAGGCGAGGCCACTTGGCCTTTGGTCTGGTCAAAGGCCAAGTGGGGCACAAAGGTCAAATGCCAGGGCAGCAAGGCCATCAAATAAATCAATGATTTTAAGTCCACAGAAATAATGAATTTAATTTAAGGGCTAAGGATGATTTTATTTTTAAAACATAATATAACTATCAGTGAAATAAATAAATAAATAAAAAAGCTATTTATTTCACAAAATAATTTATTGGTATTTGAAAATTACCAATTTTGTAAGTTGTTTATTGTGGTTTTATCCTACTTTGTTGTGCTGTAGCCTACAGACAAAGTTAACACCACTAAAAGTCCGGTTATGAACGATGTAGATAAAAGATTTGTGGCTGTTTTTAGTTAATTAGTAAAAAAAAAGAAAATATATATATATATATATATATTTGGGAAACTTTAAATGAAATGCTGCGCACATAACTAAATAACAAAAATAACTAAATAAAAAAAAAAATTTATATTAAAAATATTTTTATTTAGTTGTTTTTTTTATTTAGTTATGTGCGCAGCGTTTCATTTAAAGTTTCCCAAATAAAATTCAGAATCTCAACAAAAGACGCCGGTGTCTAAAAAACGTATTGACAGGAAAGCGGTAGAGGAGAAAACGCATATAATAAGTGGCATGTTTTGTTGTTTTACAACATGGAATCGCAGTCCAATTAAAATTTTTGCCTACAAATGTTGTCAAAGTAAGAACAAATCTCTATAATCTCTCTCAAAAAAAAAAGCATATTTTCTGACTTACCCCCTAGTGATATCTAACCATGTAAATAAGTGGGTTTAGGTTGTATATGCCAAGGTTATGAGATATCTGCCTCGTAGACTTCTGCTGCCACCCAAATACAATAGAGAATGTAATGCCAGTTATGCTTGAATCATTGAACATTTACCTTTTTTAAAAAACTTTAAAACAGCAATTGTTCTTTTCACAAACCCAGTAACTCAGAATAATCCGCAAACGGCACTTTCTTAAGAACTTTCAGTGGGAAGCACAGTAGGTCCAACAGCAGTTTTTTATGGGAAAGCTGCAAGGGTGAAGCCACTGGTGCAAAAATAATCCACAAGACATCTGGGCGAGAGATTCCCTCAGGGTGTGTGACTTTGAGACAAAGTGGTGGAAAGTTTAATGGTGAGAACAAAGTCATCATAACCCACCATCCCCAGCGTGGAGCCTGGTGGTGGCAGCATCATGCTGTGGGGATGTTTGTCTGCAGCAGGCCCTGGAAGACTGGAGGATAACATAGCTGTCACCTGGGAAAAGATTTGTCTTTCAGCGAGACAACAACTCTGCACATAAAGCTAAAGCTGCACACGAATGGCTTTAGGAAAATCAATGGTAATGTGCTGGAGTGGCCAAGTTAGAGTCCAGACCTCAGTCGATTTCACAATTTGTGGCTGGACTTGGAAATAGCTTCTTTTTTTTTACCTTTTAACCTGGCCTTAGCACCATCTGGACCTTTCACAGTAAACATTGTAAACATGAGTTTATGGTCTCCATCGCTAGTTTCTTCAATACAGCATGATGTTCATTTAGTAAATTATGGTCCCATTTAGAGTCAAATAGACCATAAAACAGGGGATGCTTTAGGGCGTGGCTACCTTGTGATTGACAGGTCACTACTGTTAACCCTTTAACAGTGTGTTCTCAGTTCATGGAAGTTAATTGTAACATTTTGGTCGACTCAAAAGGTCTTATTCAGCGTTCGGCTATACTTAGCTCCACCCTCTCATGTCACTGGCTTAAAAAAACCAAGATGGCGATGGCCAAAATGCCGAACTCGAGGCTCCAAAACCGGAGTCCACAAACCAATGGGTGACATCACGGTGACTATGTCCACTGTTTATATACAGTCTATGGTTTTGAGCTAAATGCTGATGTCAGCATGCTAACATGCTGATGTTTAGAAGGTAATGTTTACCATGTTTCCATCCATGTTTAGTGTTAGCATGCTAACGTTTGCTAATTAGCACTAAAAAATAAAGACCAACTCGGGCTGATGTAATGCCATTAGTTCTGCAGGTATTTGGTTATTTGGTCATAAACCAAAGTAGTGGACTAATTCAAGTTTTGACCCTGATGATGACACTCAAGTAAAGGTTAAGGTGTCACCTAATGTTTTACATTTCATCCTAAAAGGAACATGAATGACGTTGCCAAATGTCACAGAAATCAATCGAATAGTTGTCGAGACATCTCACTAAAAACACAAATCTAAACCTCATGGTTCACATAGAGGATCATCCAAAGTCAGTAGGATTCATCCCCTGGGAACCATGAATGTCCGTACAAAACTTTATCGCAATCCATCCAATAGTTAATAACATAATTCAATTTCGACCGCTAGTGTGGCTAAAAATCTTAATTATGTCCATCAATGTTATAAAACGCTCAAACATTATAAAATTCCTTTATAGGTGTTGTTGAAAGAAAAGGAAGACTTTGTGTAGAATAAATTGGAACTTTTACTCTTGACTGTAAGAGTTGAGCTTTCAGGCTATGACAGAAGATACAGGGATAGCTCTACTGTCCTGATTGAGGTGCAAAGGTCACCCCACGTCTGGAAGTCTGTGTTGAGGATGAACTGAGATTGGGTGCAGTGTTGGTCAGGCTACTTGGTCAAAGAGCCAGATAGAGTGCAGGCTTGTATCTATGGATTCATGATTTGCAGCAGAAGTGGAGAGTAAAGATCAGCTTTGAAATACTTGTTTCGCTTGACTTTTTCAGTTTTGTGAGACCTGTGAGACGAGAAGTGTTACTCTTTAGAGCATTATGTTTACTTGACAACAATGACTATGTTTACATTATAGACTGTATATAAAGATGACCTCTCACCCCCTTTTATAACATCAAATAACTAATGAAAACCAAACTTATCAGAAAAATTAACACTTGAACATACATCATTAAGTAATACCTAATTTGACAGAAATTATTTGGGAAAAATGTATTTGATGTGTATTTTGACTGTTTAATTTGGCCCATGTCCCATCCACTAACATGGAGGAGGCAGGATTTATGACCTAAACTGCAGCCAGCCACCAGGGGGCGATCAAGATGTTTTGGCTTCGTTTTTAGGGAGCTGTCATGTCGTCCATCTTTATATACAGTCTATGGCACGTGTCAAAATCAAGGCCCGTGGGCCGAATCCGGCCCGGCACCTCATTTTATGTGGCCCGCGAGAGCTTGCAAAGAATATAATTTGCTTATCATACAATACTATGCCGCTTTACAGAAGTACGGTGTCCATAAACTACATGTGCCACAATGCATCTTGATTTTGTTACCTGCGCACTGAAGCGTCTCAATATCAGCCGTTTCCACCAGCGGCACTCTAGCAGAGAGATGTGGTCGCTAAAATGTCCAAGATTAATGTTTGTGTGAATATATGTGTACAGGAAACAGCAGAACAGTCAAATGTGCACCCTTGCTCGCACTACTGACAAACAGTTTAGGGGAGAGGGATATGTCGCGAGGTGTTTTAACTCCTGAGTGAATCAGGAAGGGAGCGGAGAAATGTTTGGCGTGTGTGTGTGTGTGTGTGTGCGCTGCCTGCAGCCAGCGACGCAGCAGAGAAATGTTGGTGTGTGTGGCCCGGGGGTGTGTGTGTGCGCTGCCCACCGTCAGTGACGGCTACTCCGTCACATTGTTGTACCATAGTTCTGCCCCTCTCAACTGCGACCAAAAAGTTAAACAAAGTCAATGTGATAAATAGTGCTTGATATTATTTGTGTGATGGTAAAAAAAACAAAACTTTATTACTCACTTGAAAATGTTGATCTTTGATGGATGAGTGATGATGAGGGTTTCTTAATCTCATAAATTCATGGGATCTATGTTATAGTTATACGTACATGCATATATATCGATGCACAAGCATGTGTTTTTGTTACTGAACTCATTTTTTAAATAACTTGTACAATAGTTGTACACTTGAATGTCTGCTTGCAATCATTTTTCCTAGACTTCTGCTTTCAGAGTTAGTTATTAATTAAGTTATTACTAAAACCAATAATAATCGAATGGAGAGGCAATTATGTAATATGATAAAGAGTACATATATTTATATATTCTTACGGTTACAACCGGCCCTTTGAGGGCTACCATAATGCTGATGTGGCCCGGGATGAAATTGAGTTTGACACCCCTGGTCTATGGTTTATATGCACAAAATACTTCGGTTTTTGCCCTTATTCCGAAAAAGACAATATTCCTACTAAGCTTTTTACATGGCTAATGAAAATTAATATTCCACTAATATTCCTGTTTACATGAAGCCGTGCATACTCCGATTAACGTAACCAGTGGTGGCCTCCCTCTTTTATTCGGTGCGCTCCTCTGACCTAGCTCCGGGTCACTGCGTGTGCTTCTGAAAAGCTTGGGGAAGCAGCTTTGAGCTGCACTTTATTGGAGGTGGTGAAGTTAACATCTGTATGTACAATAAGCCACACGATGGTGAGGTTTATGCCTGTTCACAAGTGTTTCTACCATATCAACAGAGCAATAACATAATATAGGAGCACAGCAGACTATAGGGCAGGTGGAGTTTTTCTATAAAGATTATTAAGACTTTATTCTTGCAATATTGCAACTTTTTTTCTCAACATATTACGACTTTATTCCTGACTTCTCAGAGAGAACACATGTATGTGGGGAATGTTTTGAATGTGCAGAAGGTTTTAAACATGAGCAGAAATCTTGATGAGACACATATGAGCTATTAAAGTCCAGGAGTTTTATAAATGAAGTGATTTATCATTGAGGTGAATACGTGCCTCATGCACCTTTAAAGAGGTTACTAAGAGGATGGAATAGTAAATCATGCCTACATGTGTGTGTTGACCAGCAGAGATAGAGCAATACAGAATGCCCGAGAGCCTTACTGCATTATATTCCATTATATTTTCATAATTAGAATTTTGAATTGTCACCTGGCGCCTGAACTGTGTTTTATTTAACACACATAAAGACATTTACACCATAAATTGATGCATAAAAGAAATGAAGTGTTTGATGCTCAAAATGTCCTGGGGGAGGACCCCTAGACCTCCCGATTAATTACTTTGTGACCAATAATGAGTGCTAATTAAAGTTTGAATGTCAAATTTCTAACTTTGCATTTGTTTAACACTCAGAAATCTAATTTATATTCAAATGGCTTTTTGGGCTCCTGGGAAACTAATGATAATGATATTCCAACTGTCCAGTTTAATCAAATCTGTTTATTGTTTCATTCAGTGACATGCTTTTTTAATGATATAACACAGAATAATAATCAACATTAAGATTCAGGGGCGACAATTATAGCCCACACTTAATTAATGATATGGATGATAGATAAGGTTGAGGACCATGCTGTTGTCCTGCGTTACTATTTGTACAATGATGCAGGAAAAAAGAAAAAGTGCAGAGATTAGATGGACAAAATGTGAGTCCATTCGGGGGCTTCTCGACTGATGACTTGAATCATCAACATTTAAGGAGCAGCCCGAGTCACCAAATTAATTTTTCATGAAAAAACTTAACCATTTATCATTCATTGGTCAATAAAATGCAATCCTTGGAAAAAGTTGCTCCAACGCTTTTGGAGAGAAGAAAAACTTTGATAATTTACCAGTGGAACCGATGTCACTGTAGTGTTTTAAACATAAGACATAATTTGTGTACAGTTTGTTGCTGGTCCAATAGATTGATATGCATACATTAAAAGTCCCATATTGTAAAACGTGAGATTTTCATGTCTTTTATATTATAAAGCAGGTTTAAGTGCTTTATAAATACTGTTAAACTATCAAAACACTCAGTCCACGGAGAAATACACACAGCCCGTATTCAGAAATTGTGTGTTTGAAACAAGCCGTTAGGATTTCTGTCCATTTGTGATGTCACAAATATACAATATATGGATCATTACAAAGCTTTAAACATAAACGCTGTTGCCCTCTGCGCTGCAATACAAGTATGCTGTAATCTACAAAAATACGGTTTTGTTGTCTGTTTTTTCCCCCCTCTCTCCTCTCTCTCTCCTCTGATCGCTGTTTGTCATCCATGGGTGTCACAGATGGAGCTTTGGACACAATGTGTGTACGCTGAGAGACGGCACTTGGCAGTCCCGCTAGCATGTCGCTACCAATATCAGCTGCTCTGATTCAACAATTTTGATGTATGTAATGTAGGCTGAAATTCAACCGTGGTGTTGTTCTGTCGAGAGATGCAGTGACTTAATGTTAAACCAAGTAGGAGTAGAAGAGATATGATAAGTAAGGAAACTAACTGACCAACTAACTAACTAACTAATTAAAGGTCTCATATTGTAAAAAGTGAGATTTTTATGTCTTTTATATTTTAAAGCAGGTTTAAGTGATATATTAATACTGTGAAAGTATCAAAACACTCAATCCATGGAGAAATACACAAAACCCATGTTCAAAAACTGTGCATTTGAAACAAGCCGTTAGCCATTTCTGTCCATTTGTGATGTCACAAATCTACAATATTTAGACCATTTCACAGTTTTTAAAGGGACTGTTTGTAAGATTCAGAAATTGGTTGTAACAGCGTCACCTGTGGCCGTTAAGTCAACGAAAGCCAACGTCCTGTTGCTAGTGCTCAACCTGTGTGCACGCGCTACTTGAATGTGAACGAGCATTGCTCGCAGTGTATGTGAATGACATCATGACAGGACGTAAACATGGCCCCAAGCTGTTGCCTAGCAACGCAATTACGTTGCCATTCGGTTGAAATAAGCTAAAACGGAGCGTCTCAGACAGAGCATGAATACAGATATATTCAGTCAGACAGTATGAGAAAAATAATGTGTTTTTTGAACATTAAAACATGCAAACATGTTCTAGTACAAACCCAAAATACAAGCATGAACCTGAAAATGAGCACGATATGGGCAGCGTCGGCGTTAGGGACGGGCCTTGGGGGTCCAGGCCCGTCCAAAAAGGTCACTGTGCCCCCTCAGCTGAATTCTCTCCTGACAAAAAAACTAAACTGAAATAACAGCTAGGCTATAAGTAAGATTAAGTCATACAGTTTGGTAATGGAAGGACTTAACACACAATGCAAAATAAAGCACAAAACAGTGATAGTTTTGCATTTAGGAAACAACTAGGACATGTACTTTGGCTTGATTACATTGTTTTCTATTAGAGTGTCCTAACTGGCCGCAGGTGCTGCGCAGCGCGGCGCGACATATTATCTGAACTTGTGTCGGACACCTGGTTCCTATTTTCTCCTGTCACTCACATTGAGAGCGCCACAACATGGACGAGGAACGGCTGATTAGTTTATTAGTATGTCTAATATAAATATAAATGATATTTATAATGAAATTAAATGGCCATTAAAAGGCAAACTCTATGTAGAAAGAAAGGGCTCACAGCAGCAGCTGCAGCAGCAGAAATGCAGCTGACACGCAGCTGAAATGCAGCTGGTGTTAACACCCAATGCATGAATCACTGCAGCCACAACGCCACGCAGCCACCACGCGCTCTTGACGTTCCTGGTGTGTCCGACACTTTACTGCGCATATTCAGTAGGCATCCATGGTTGCAACATGTCTATCCTGTGGCTGATTGTTTTTGCCTGTGGCCATAGATTAAAGACAATCTATGCTGCTTCTTTGTTTTACTGGATTAATACATTTCTACCTCTTCTACATAATAAACATAAAATGTAACTGACTGGTGTCCAGACTACTTTTTATTTCAGACCTCTCCACTGATATTGAGTTGGGAGAATTGCTCATCGGCTCTTTTTCTTTTAACTTCTGTGTCAGTGAGAACAAATGAAGCATTTCCACAGACCCCCGCCTCCCCCCCCCCCTCGTAATCCGTCTGGCCATAAAATCAATGCCAGAACAGCGATAGAGCCTTCAGCCAGTATCGACACACTGTGAGGGACTGAGCTCAGCAACTCAAATGCCCCCCCCCCAAAAACTTAATAATGTTTCGACTGAGAACTTTAAATTGATGCAAAGAGCATTATCAGTCCTCTTCAGGCTTTCTGTTTTAAACAGTTAGACATTTCTGAAGCCGGATAAGCGATGAAATGGAATACATTACTGATTCCTTTTGAATGGTAGCTTGAAGCTTGCTTTGATTGAGAGTGTCAGTGAACCTGCCATCCTGTCTGAATGATGCAGACGCCCCTCAGGTCAGTCAGTCAACAGGACGCGTTATCGCTCCGTGTAGTGCTTCAGTTTTGTGGTCTGACATCTCGGACTGAATTGTCAAAAATAACTTTTCTCCAATAGAAAAGTTTTGCTCTGAATGGCAACCTTCCTTTGACTGAACCTGTAATCATTTGTGAATCAGAACAAATCATTTCAGTGAATGAGTCTGGACGAGTGGCAAACCTTGTGTGTATTGTATAGCAAATATAACATGAAATAAAGCATGTGGCATTGTGGTTTTCTGTCAATGAAAGAAGAAATGTCTCTTTCAGTTAAACAATAGCCTCGTTTCCATTCACATATTTTTATGCACATTTTGAAGTATCGCATTAGAAAAGCTGTATGACAAAATTCAATAAAACTTCCTCAATTGCAAAAATTACTTTTCGCTTGAGGTGGTTTTACCATTGTCGAAATTTTTTTTATGTGTCACTGTCACCAGAACCGTTTAGCGATTCTGCCTTTTAAAGGTCCCATATTGTAAAAAGTGCGATTTTCATGTCTTTTACATTATAAAGCAGGTTTAAGTGCTTTATAAATACTGTTAAACTATCAAAACGCTCAATATACGGAGAAATACACACAGCCTTTAGGATTTCTGTCCATTTGTGATGTCACAAATATACAATATTTAGACCATTACGCGGTTTTAAACATTCTAAATGTGTCCCAGTTTATTTCCTGTTGCAGTGTATGTGAATAACATCAGCTGACAGGAATTAAACATGGACATAAACTGTTGCCTAGCAACGCAATTCTGTTGAAATGCACTAAAACGGAGCGTTTCAGACAGAGGGTAAATACAGATATATTCAGGTAGACAGTATGAGGAAAATAAAGTGTTTTTTTTAACATTACAGCATGTAAACATGTTCTAGTAGAAACACAAAATACAAGTATGAACCTGAAAATGAGCATAATATGGGACCTTTAAATAGCAATGCGCTAGTGTTGAGGTGCACCTGGCTTTTAAAGGGAATGGGAGATGACACTCTGATTGGTTTAACGCCCAAAACTTATGATTGATTAAGAGACTAAATACAATTGCCCCTTGCGTTTTACTTTGCGCCCAGATTATGCGCCCCTTAACTAGCAAAAGTGGAGTTGGACATGCCCTAAGTGCACTTATACCATGCACTTCAGACCATGCGCTATAGATTGTTAAAATAGGACCCTTAGAGTGAAATGTCTCAACATCTGTTGGATAAATTACCATGAAATTAGGATGGATTGAAACCACTATGATGATCCCCTGACTATTCCCTCCACTGAGACATTGGAGTATGTTTGGAAAGGATTTTATGAGGTTTAAATGAGGAGACATTAGGTCAAGTAAATAACTGGAATGGATTTTTGATTTGGTTTGTTCATCTTGATAAATGTGTCATGAGAAAATAAACACCCCACCATCGTTCTTACATAGATAATAACCCGTCCATTTTATTATATTTAGCTACACTTCTCACAATGTACGTCATCAATTGCTACCCAGAGGACCTCAACTGACACTGTCGCCTCTGTTTATCCCTGTCATAATTATTCTGCACCTCTGTGTGACAGCAATTATCTGAACACACCGCCTGTAATGTCAGTATGATCTCTCAGCCTGCTACTGGCTTTAATCAGTCCTTTTAGATCGCACATCGCTGTTTCACCATGATTGCATTGTAGTGTGCACATTTTCTTTTTTTTTTTTTTTTACCTCTGTTGCCTTTTAGTTTGTATGTCGTATTTGCAGCCAAATATGCTGTGCTCTTCTTTGCCTTTGTGTATTTAGTTTCTCTGACACATACAGTATCTATGCTGTGCTAATATATTTTGTTGCAGTACATTTAAGAATTTTAAAACCTGCGACCCCTCTTTTCTCGCTCCTAATGACAGCATATTGTACACTAATATAGCCTTTATTTAAAGCCCAAAGTACAGACATGTCAGTTGGCTTTTTTTTACGGAATTTACGGAAAGAGCCTCATGTTTGCACAATACTTGTCTCCCGGTCCACAAGAGGATAGAGTAATACTGCTTAACCGTTGAACATTTTCAATATAAAGGAAGACGGTGTCATGATATCACCTGGCATTCCAGTTTTCCAGTGTAAAGTTGAAAATCTCAACTTTATGCAAATGAGCCCATCCAGCGCGACGCATCCGGCTCACCGAACTTGGTCCAAGCTGTCAAACTAGGCGATCTAGTTCTAAAATTAAACGAGATTCAGTAGTAGGATAGCCTTTTTCTCGCTTTAAATGTTTTCAGAAGTAGATTTTGGTGGATTGTTTAGACCAGGGGTCAGCAACCTGCGGCTCCGGAGCCACATGCGGCTCTTTAGCCCCTCTCCAGTGGCTCCCTGTGGATTTTTAAAAATGGAAATGAATAACTGTTTTTTGTTTACATTTTCATTTTTATTTATCATTGTTGTAGGTCTATGGTACGACGGAGTATTAGGGCCACATTGAGGGGGAAAAAAAATAAATCTGAGATTTCGAGAATAAAGTCATAATATTACGAGAATAAAGTCACAAGTCTTTTGAGAAAAAAAGCCGTAGTATTATGAGAATAAAGTCAATATTATAAAGTAGTAATTTTGAGTTATTTTCTTTTTTTCTCGTAATATTATGACTTTATTCTTGTAAAGTTATAGCTTTATTCTCGTAATATTATGACTTTATTCTGGTAATATTACGACTGTTTTCTGGAAATCTCCGTTATTTTTTCCCTCCGTTGCACATCTGCTCTTTGGCCCTCACTGCATTAGACTTATATACTATATACTTAGACTGTTACGTCCACAAAGTGGAACAATAACTAAACAACCAAATTAAAACAGTCAACGTGAAGTTTCAAACTGTAAGTTTATTTCAGTACAACGGAAGGTTCACAAATGTGGGGGAGGTAGGGACAATATAGTTTTGCCAAATAATCAAAATTAAGAAACCAAAACTAGGCCTAACTAAATCCGTCTTCTTTAACACAACAAACAAAAAGGCTGACTAACTCATCTACTAACAGCAGTTTTACAAAACATACATGGGATGGCAACAACCACTAAACCTAGTGTTTCTAGACATGAAAAGACCTACGTGCAAGTGTACAGGGTACCCCAGACTTACCTATGCCCTCTACCTCCTTACCACAAACCTTATCTTTCCTTTCCCACTGGAAACAAGAGACTTCAACATACAAATACCTCATTACAAATGAGTTAGAGAGAGAGCGAGAGAGCCCAGAGTGTGCCTCTTTTATGGGCAGCCCACAACAGCGATTGGCTGGATGGAATTAGTGTGAGCTAATTGCAGCTGGCAAACTCTGCACAGGTGGACTCCAATCACCTCCATTAACTCTTTATCCTGGAAGCACCTGCAAGACAAGGAGGAGGGGCAGAACAACACAGGAGAAAACTCTGCAGGCCTGTCTGGCCCTGCAGGCACGTAACACCTCCACCCATAAGATTCCAACTATGGCTGGAATTATATACACACAATGCTATACTACAAACCTGTTAACTACGTGATAGTGCATCAGCTACCACATTTTCAGACCCTTTTTTATGTATTATTTCTAGGTTGAACCCCTGAACCATCAGCGACCAACGCATTAAACGCTGGTTGTGATTGTACATCCTTGAGAGGAACACCAAAGGATTATGATCTGTGTAGACTCTAATGGGTTCAACACTGGATGCAAGATAGACCTCAAAATGTTGCAAAGCCAACAACAAAGCGAGGGCCTCCTTCTCAATAGTGGAATAATTAAGCTGATGCTTATTGAATTTGCGAGAAAAATAACTCACGGGATGGTCAACACCCTGGGTGTCCTCCTGCAGAAGCACCGCTCCAGCCCCGACACCACTGGCATCAACCTCTACCTTGAAAGGCAAGGAAAATTTTGGGGCAGACAAAACTGGACCACAACACAATAGAGCTTTTAGACTCTCGAAGGACTTTTGGCACTCATCCGTCCAAACAAAGGGCTTGGATGGACTGGTCAAAGTAGTCAGTGGGGCCGCCACAGTGGAAAAGTTCATACAATACCGACGAAAGAACCCGGCCATCCCCAGATAACGCCGTAATTCCCTCCTGGTGGTGGGTACAGGGAATGCAGCAATGGCAGCTACCTTTGCATCTGCAGGACGCACCCTTCCTTGACCGACCTGCTGACCAAGATAAAGAACAGTGCCTTTGCCAAAATCACATTTTGCAAGGTTAAGGGTCAAAGATGCCGCTGAAAGTCGGCAAAAAACTTCCCTTAATGTGGCCTTGTGGCTCTCCCAATCATCGGTGTAAACAACAATGTCATCTAAATATGCTCTGCAGTTTGAGACACCTCCAAGTACTTTGTTGACCAGTCTCTGGAAGGTAGCAGGAGCATTACACATGCCGAAGGGCATCACCGTGTACTGAAGGAAATGATCAGGGGTCACAAAAGCAGAAATCTCTGAAGCACGTGGAGTTAAAGGGACTTGCCAATACCCTTTTAACATGTCAAGCTTTGTGACAAATTTTGCCGGACCAATCTCATCAATACAGTCATCCATAAGTGGCAAAGGATATGCATCAGCAACAGTCACAGCATTCACTTTGCGAAAATCACTACAAAATCGAGGACTCCCATCAGACTTCATGTCTAAGAGACAAGGGGAGCTCCATGGACTACAACTTGGCACTGCAAATCCATTCTTAAGAAGATAGTCAACCTCCTTTTTCATCACCTCCCTTTTTGCTGGACTTGCCCGATAAGCATTTCGCTTTATCGGCCGAGGGCAGGTCAAGACAATGTCGTGACTGACGACGGAAGTCCGGGAGGGAACATCACCAAACAAACTTGGAAACTCACCTAGTATCTGTTCAATATCTTTACGCTGGTTACTACGGAGATGAGATAAGTATTGGGGCAAATTAGACAATACCTCAGAGTTGCTCAACCTTGCCCCCTGTGGTGTGGCATTTCGCATCACCAACCCATCTTCATCACCAGCACTACTCACTCCTGCAAAAGAGACAACAGGTGAAACAATAGTCTTCACATCATGGACTGGAGATGACTCACTTTGATCATCTCGAGAATGATAGTTTTATCATATTTACATGACACACTCGGGTCCGTCGCCTGCGGTCAGGTGTCTGGATAACGTAGTTTGTATCACTAAGCTTCTTCTCTACTACATAGGGACCTGAAAACTTGATAGAGAGGGCCGAACCAGACACAGGCAAGAGAAGCAAAACTTTGTCACCTGGCTGAAATGAATGGGCGACTGCCTTCTGGTCATAGTGCTGCTTCATCTTTACCTGAGAAGATTCTAGAGCCTCTTTAGCCAATGAGCAGGCACGCTGCAGACGAACTTTAAGCATGGCAACATACTCAGGAACACTTTTTATCTTGACTGTTGGAGACACCAACTGTTCTTTGAGAACCTTTAATGGACCCCTAACTTCATGTCCAAACACTAACTGTGCAGGACTGAAGCCGAGTGACTCTTGCACTGCTTCACGGGCAGCAAACATCAAAAGAGGAATGCCATCATCCCAATCTTTCTGACTGTCATGGCAGTGTTTGCGCAGCATTGATTTCAGAGTCTGGTGGAATCTCTCTAGTGCCCCCTGGCTCTCTGGATGGTAAGCACTAGAGGTTACATGCTTAATTCCTAAGGCCTTCAGGGCCTGAGCAAAGACTCTGGACTTGAAATTGGTACCTTGGTCAGTTTGTATCTCACGAGGCAGACCAAATACCGTGAAAAACTTCACAAGAGCCTTGGTGACAACCGGAGCTGTAATTTTCCGTAGCGGAATGGCTTCTGGGAATCTGGTGGAAGAGCACATAATTGTGACCAAAAACTGATTACCGCTCTTAGTCTTTGGCAACGGTCCAACACAATCAACAATTACTTTCCCAAATGGCTCACCCAGCACTGGAATCGGGTTGAGAGGAGCAGGAGCAATCACCTGATTTGGTTTCCCTGAAACCTGACACACATGGCAGGTACGACAGTAACGAACAACATCAGACTTGAGTCCAGGCCAGAAGAAATGTCTAAGGACTCTATTATAAGTTTTTGTAACCCCCATATGTCCTGACCAATGGTGATCATGAGCTAAGGACAGTACCTGTGAACGATACACAGTGGGAACAACAACTTGGTAAATTGCATTACAGTCTACATCTACATCCTCTGAAACTTCACTTGTCCAGCGACGCATCAACAAGCCATCATTTAACAGATAAGCCATTTTCTTTTTCTTAGCTTCTTCCTGACTAAAGACAGCAGACAGACATTTGGAAAGAGTGGAATCACCTTTTTGTGCAGCAATGTATTCCGCACGACTTGCCGGGAGTTCAACAACCTCTCGAGTGGACTGAGACATGATGTCAGCGGGCTGATCAGTAAGCTGACTATCAGACTGTGTCACAGCAATCTCAGGAACCTGGTCATTAACAAAGATAGTGTCAGACAAATCAAGACCATACTTCTTTGACTGGGCCCTGGTAACAGCACAAGCCGGAAAGACACTGGGGAGCAGTTGTCCCATTTGGTCAGACTCAGAAGTGGTAGGAGAGCTTTCAACCACCTCAGGAACTGGCACAACCTTACCACCAGCCAGATCATTGCTCAGAATAAAGTCAACACCCTTAATTGGTAACGCAGGAAGAACAGCAACTTTGAATAACCCACTAACCAGGGCATGATGAACATGTACATTATGTAAAGGGGCCGGAATATAACTCATTCCAACACCCTGAACAATTGCACTTGAGTTACATGATGAGATAGACGACAATGGTAAGATACCTGCTCGAATTATCGACTGGGAACCTCCTGTGTCTCTCAAAATCGTTACCGACTGCTGGTCTTTTGGATCACCAGTAAGTGAAACAAAACCTTTTTGAATGAAAGGTTTGAAACAGGGATCAGGTTCAACATCCTCACTGTGAACTTTCTTGATTCCTGGCATGGACACAGTCTTCACCAGACCCACACCTTTCGGTTGTGTTGGGTTATACGGATTTTGTTGTTTACGCTTTAGAGTCAAACAATCAGCAACAAGATGACCTTTTTTCCGACAGTAAAAGCACTCACGCTCACTACGTGGAGGAGACCGTGGTCCCGAGGTTTTCTCCAGTGAGGGATCAGGTCTCACAGGACGCGACACAGTGACTTTATCTGGACGAGAGGAAGACACAAACACATTCTTGTGAGTAAGAACAAACTCATCTGATAGTACTGCTGCTTTACTCACTGAGGTCACCTTCTGTTCATTTAAGAACATTACCATTTTCTCTGAGAGAGCATCCTTAAAGTCCTCCAAAAGAATCAACTGACGGAGGGACTCAAAGTTATTCTTAACATCATTGGCTGCACACCACTTATCAAAAAGAACACCTTTCTCACGTTCAAACTCAACAAAGGTCTGTCCAGCCAGTTTCCTATGATTCCTGAACTTCTGTCTGTAGGCCTCTGGCACAAGCTCATAGGCACGCAAAATAGACTCCTTAAGAACCTTGTAGTTCAAACTGTCTTCCAACGAAAGAGATGATACTACTTCCTGTGCCTTACCTACCAACTTACACTGTAATAAGATGGGCCACATGTCCTTGGGCCAATCTAGTGCAGTAGCAATCCGTTCAAATGCACCAAAGTAAGAATCAACTTCTGGCTCTCTAAATGTTGGCACAAGTGCAATATGCTTACTGACATCAAACCTAGTTTTATGAACATCATGTTTTGGTACACCCTCCTCAGATGAAGGTTTTAGAGACCGATTGGAAGTGATTCTCAGGGCCTCTAAATCAAGCTCCCGTATTCTAACTTCTGCCTCCAGTTCTAATTTACGAAGCTGTAATCGATGTTCATACTCTGCCTTACGCACCATTTCCTTCTCTTCTAACTGAAGGCGAGCCAGACGAACCTTAAGTTTAGCATCACTGCTAGAACCTCGACTGCCTGGAGAGAAAGCCTCAAAGCGTGGTAATGTTGCAGGTGGGGGATCACTTTCAGCTACTTTCCTCGTAGGAGTAGTTAATTCTATTTGCTCCTCCTTGGGAGTCTTTGGTTCTTCTAGGGAACCTGCCTCATGTAAACTTCCATCAACAGAGGAATCAGGGTTTCCTAGAACCTCTAAAACATTTAATTCGACCAATTTTTCAATTAATTTCACTTTTATTTCTTTTTTTACACTATATTTGGACACTACAATGTTGAAGTGTGCCGCAATGCTAAGTAAATCGTCTTTACGACATCTCTCAACTTGCTCCAAATTAGGACTATTCACAAAATCCTTTAGATTAAACGCCATTTTTACACATTTTTCCAACTACCACAGTGACTCATCATCAATTCGGTTGTTGAGTTGTTCATGGGAAAAAGATCCCGGACGAGCCCCCATTTGTTACGTCCACAAAGTGGAACAATAACTAAACAACAACCAAATTAAAACAGAGTCAACGTGAAGTTTCAAACTGTAACAGTTTATTTCAGTACAACGGAAGGTTCACAAATGTGGGGGAGGTAGGGACAATATAGTTTTGCCAAATAATCAAAATTAAGAAACCAAAACTAGGCCTAACTAAATCTGTCTTCTTTAACACAACAAACAAAAAGGCTGACTAACTCATCTACTAACAGCAGTTTTACAAAACATACATGGGATGGCAACAACCACTAAACCTAGTGTTTCTAGACATGAAAAGACCTACGTGCAAGTGTACAGGGTACCCCAGACTTACCTATGCCCTCTACCTCCTTACCACAAACCTTATCTTTCCTTTCCCACTGGAAACAAGAGACTTCAACATACAAATACCTCATTACAAATGAGTTAGAGAGAGAGCGAGAGAGCCCAGAGTGTGCCTCTTTTATGGGCAGCCCACAACAGCGATTGGCTGGATGGAATTAGTGTGAGCTAATTGCAGCTGGCAAACTCTGCACAGGTGGACTCCAATCACCTCCATTAACTCTTTATCCTGGAAGCACCTGCAAGACAAGGAGGAGGGGCAGAACAACACAGGAGAAAACTCTGCAGGCCTGTCTGGCCCTGCAGGCACGTAACATAGACTATAAACTGTTTTACCTTCATCACAATGCTCAAATGTTTTGCGGCTCCAGGCAGATTTTAATTTTCTTTATTCTGACTAAAATGGCTCTTTTGATAGTAAAGGTTGCCGAACCCTGGTTTAGACGGAATAACACAAAGTTTATGAGGAGGCCCGCCATGTTGTTTCCTGTTTGAAATGGCAAGCAGAAAACCAGGGACCAATCAGGTGCATTCAACGATAGGTTACATCACCGCTTGAACCGCCAGTTGAGTGGAGCAGAGCGTCGACTAGTGTCCTCACCGGACATGTACCGCTGGATTTAACATTATAGACATGACCACTGATTATTTGTGTAACAATTTAGCCACAAATTCACAGACCGACCACGGTCCAGACATATACTCAGTTTTGACCGAGTCTTGTTTTTTTCATTTGGCTAGCTGTTTCCCCTGCTTCCAGACTGTATGCTAAGCTAAGCTATCTTCCTGCCAGCTGTAGCTTCATATTTAGCATAGACCTGAGTGCATGCTCTCAATTTTCTTGTCTAACTCTCGGCAAGCAATCCATAAGCGTATTTCCCAAAATTTCGAACTACTTCCTTAGACAAACATTGTCAAAGTAAGCAAACCTTTACAACTCATTTTAAAGGTCCCATATCGTGCTCATTTTCAGGTTCATACTTGTATTTTGTGTTTCTACAAGAACATGTTTACATGCTGTAATGTTCAAAAAACACTTTATTTTCCTCGTACTGTCTGCCTGAATATACCTGTATTCACTCTCTGTCTGAAGTGCTCCGTTTCAGTGCATTGTAATGGAATTGCAATGGAATTGCGTTGCTAAGCAACAGTTTGGGTCCATGTTTACTTCCTGTCAGCTGATGTTATTTACATACACTGCAACAGGAAATAAACTGGGACACATTTAGAATGTTTATGTTTAAAACCGTGTAATGGTCTAAATATTGTATATTTGTGACATCACAAATGGACAGAATTCCAAACGGCTTGTTTCAAACGCACAATTTCTGAATAGGGGCTGTGTGTATTTCTCCGTATATTTAGCGTTTTGATAGTCTAACAGTATTTATATAGCACTTAAACCTGCTTTATACTATAAAAGACTTGTAAATCTCACTTTTTACAATATGGGACCTTTAAAGGTGTCATGTATTGGTCCTCACGAGGTCCGTTAATATCATGCCTACTAGTAGGGGTTGTTTGGGATTAGCTGGGGAAGCTCTGTAATTGTATGCGAATGTAAACTAAGGTTTGGCCTTTGCTATTTGGAGGCAATCTATTCCTGCATATAAAGTAAATGCTGAGGAGAATATTTGTGTAGTTTAATTATAGAGTATGTTTTGAAAATGAAAATCTTCATACATCTTCAGTAAATCATGCGTGGCTCAGAGTGTAGGGAAACTCGACTCGGGTCAGCAGAAAGAACTTTAGATAAATAATAATTTTTTTTTTGCTGCATGGTACTTTTGTTTTGGGTTATGTTCACTTCAAAGATGTTTTTTTCTCTTCTGGTCATGTCCTTAGCAATTGGTGCATCTCTCAATTTTCAGCCCTGCAACAGTACACAGAACCTTGAGTGCACTGCTCTTCTTCTGATTTGAGGTCAAAAGGAGCCAATATGTTGTGAAAATTTCTGGGTTGTTTATGAGGCTATGGAGGATTTTAAAGCAGCTGGATATGACACCAATCAGGAGATGGTGGGCAGTTGCTGGAGACATGTGCTGTCAAAAGCATTGTGCCAACTCTGTTTTTGGGGTACATACTGTAAACAGTCCCATATTATTCAGTCAGATAGAAGAGGTTTCTTTTTCTTTCTGTCTGTTTTTCTTATTTTTCGCAAAGGGACACGGAGACTGTGGGTCAACATTTGCAGGCTTCCAGGATTCAGAACTTTTCAAAAATATTATTTGCATTTCAACATGAAAGTTTACATGGTAAACTCATCGATCATCAAGCTGACATGCGGCTGTATATGTCATGTTCTGGGACCTGTCAAAGTCAATTCCACCAACCACCCTCCCAAAGTATGTCAGAGGTTCTTCATCATGTTTAAAATACACAGATTAAAAATTCAACTCTCCTCAAAGCCACCAGACTCCATTGACAGAAACAGCAATTTTACCTTGCTGATTGTCGTAAAAAAAAATAAAAAAATAAAACCATCTTTGTTAGTTCCACAATCACCAACTCTGGTTTTTGAAAATTTGAATATTTGAATTAAGAGCTGGATAATTAACATAATAACAAAATAAGAAAAATAAGTAACCACCGTAACATTTTCACCGTTTACTAACTCTTCACTTTCGGTGCCAGCTGGCGTGTCCGTGACGTCGAACGTCACACACCTGAAAAAAAACGAAACAGAAAGGCGTAGTCGCAATGGGAAAGAAGTCTCTCACCTGTTTTAGAGGGTTTTCCCGTGTTTAAAAAACTAACTAACTTTGGTGGAAAAGGGTAAAATAAACATTTTTGCAGATAGCCCTGAGCTTTTTTTTAAAAAGAAACTTTAGTAAAGTGAATGATTCTGTCCTCTGTCCTCCTGTCTTCTGTCCTCCTCCCTCTGCTGCAGGTATCATTAGGGTTGATAGAGGGGGGGCTGTTTGGTCTTAGCCAGCTGATGAGTTTACAGGTGAGATATGTGACAAACTAACCTAAACAGTGAGACTACACAGCCTACTGCCAGCTTTAGTTTTAGCTGGTGTAGCCGAGGGTTACGTTGCTCCGATACTTTATGAAGGTAATAAATTAATAACACTGAGGCTCACAGCGCATCACTGCTTCACGTCTTCCGTTCTTTCACAATAAACTCCCCGAACACAAACACTGGATCACTACGCATCATTACAGTTAGCTGTTAGCCGCCGAGCTAACGTGCTGTGCAGATTGAAACGTCGCTTTTGCGTTGAACAGAACATGTGTAATGATAACGTGTCTTGGCTTTACACTTGCAAAGTTTTATTGAACTTACGAGTAGTTGTAGCCGTCTCCCCCGCGGCCTCTCTGATCAGCTGTTCACAGACTGACTGTGAACAAAGAGAGGATGCAGGGTAACCATCCCTAAATATAATTATTTTTCTTATTCATCGCGTTCCAGACAGCCTTTTGCGATATGTTCATCGCGCATGTTCATATGATGACGAAGAAAACACTATTTATGGGTCAGCCCTATTTCTTATTGATTTTTAAAAAATATTTCAGAGATTCCTCCGCGTACCACTACAGAGAGCTCACGCGAGCTACAGTACCACAATTTGAGAACCACTGTTCTAGAACATGCAGTGACTTAAAGAGCTCCATGAATGAATATAGTATGGAGTTTTAATTGTGATCTAAATAGTGATACCTCTGATATGAACGCATATTTCAATGAATGTGTCATCCTTAGTGATGCCTGCTTGTTAGTTGCACCTGCAGAGGGGAGAGGGCTGGAACGCTCTCCTTGAGAAGCTCATCGCTGGCAAGTGAAAAGAAGCAGCTGGTGACACCGCGGTTGTGTGCAAAATCATATGCATTTGCACTATATTTAACTTCTGCCATATTATTCAAGTGTGTAATTTTCTCAGGATGAATTTTAGTGCCACGGCATGGCATGAGTGAACGAGAAGTGATTTCGTACATGTGTAGGGGCGGGAAAAAAATGTATTCACCTATCGCGATTTATTTTTTATTTTTTTTACGATTTTGAAATGTATTTTTTAATGACAGAACTAGGGATGCACCGATACCGATATCAGTATCGGGTCCGAGACGATAGCGATACCTGGGCCGATCTGATACCAGTGTTTAATTAATAAACTGTACATTTGCCTCACTGTGTGGAAGTGACTGGGATTATTCTTTTATGTGTAAGGCAACATCAGGCTTGACTTAAACATTGCTTTCCTAACATTGCAAAACAAAATGTAACAAATATACTGGAAAAACAAAGTTTGGAAACTTGTGTTTGGTGGATTATTTCTCTGTTGTTACAATGCTAATTGGCATTGTATTTTACATCGTTGGAAAGCCTGTTTATTTACCTTCGCAATGATGTCCCACTTGTAAGGATCATGCATTTGTGGGATGAGCAGCACAGCTGATTATGTGGGTAGCGCCCAAGACAAATTTGCCAATTATTATTCTCCTGTTGGTATTGACTCTTGTTTTGAGTTGTTTGGTGGATTGGATGATTGAACTCTCTTTCAGTAACAACGAACAAACAAGACATATTGGCTATTTTACACTTTATTCATTTAATGCACCATCAGGAGCCTCAATAGCGGTGGAAGATCCATACGCAGCCACAACAGCCTGGCACCTCCTCCTCATGCTGGTCACCAACCTGGTCACACGTTGCTGTGGGATGGCGTTCCATTCCTCAACCAGGATTCGTTGCAGGTCAGCCAACGAGGTTGTGTTGGTCACTCTAACACGTACAGCACGCCCAACCTGATCCCACAAGTTGAATTGGGTTGAGGTGTGGACTCTTGGCAGGCCGTTCCATTCTCTCTACTCCCACATTGTGGAGGTAGTCTGTGATAACCCTGGCTCTGTGGGGGCGAGCGTTGTCATCTTGGAGGATGAAGTTAGGTCCCAGATTGTGGAGATATGGGATCGCCACTGGCTGCAGAATCTCATCCCGATATCTCCCTGCATTGAGATGGCCTTCAATGATGACAAGCCTTGTTTTGCCAGTGAGGAAGATGCTGCCCCACACCATGACACTGCCCCCACCAAAAGCTGTTACTCCATTGGTGCTACAATCAGCATAGCGTTCTCCGCGTCGTCTCCATACTTTGACCCTGCCATCCGACTTTCGCATACAGAACCTGGACTCATCACTGAACATGACATTCCCCCACATGTTCAGGTTCCATTGTCTGTGTTGTCGACACCGGCGCAAACGGGCCTGACGGTGAAGGGCAGTCATTGCAGGCTTCCTGGTAGCCTTATGAGAACACACTGTTTAGAGCATTTTGGCAAATTCTTCTTGGGCGCTACCCACATAATCAGCTGTGCTGCTCATCCCAAAAATGCATGATCCTTACAAGTTGGACATCATTGCGAAGGTAAATAAACAGGCTTTCCAAAGATGTAAAATACAATGCCAATTAGCATTGTAACAACAGAGAAATAATCCACCAAACACAAGTTCCCGAACTTTGTTTTTCCAGTTTAGATATACACTCACCGGCCACTTTATTAGGTACAATGTGTACCTAATAAAGTGGCCGGTGCTAGTACCGGGTGGTCTTCTGCTGCTGTAGCCCATCTGCTTCAAGGTTCGACGTGTTGTGCGTTCAGAGATGGTATTCTGCATACCTTGGTTGTAACGAGTGGTTATTTGAGTTACTGTTGCCTTTCTATCATCTCGAACCACTCTGCCCATTCTCCTCTGACCTCTGACATCAACAAGGCATTTCCGTCCACACAACTGCCACTCACTGGATATTTTCTCTTTTTCGGACCATTCTCTGTAAACCCTAGAGATGGTTGTGCGTGAAAATCCCAGTAGATCAGCAGTTTTTGAAATACTCAGACCAGCCCGTCTGGCACTAACAACCATGCCACGTTCAAAGTCACTTAAATCCACTTTATTCCCCATTCTGACGCTCGGTTTGAACTTCAGCAAGTCATCCTCACCACGTCTAGATGACGTAATGCAGTGAGTTACTGCCATGTGATTGGCTGATTAGCTATTTGTGCTAACAAGCAATTGAACAGGTGTGCCTAATAAAGTGGCCGGTGAGTGTAAATGTACTGAATTGTTATTTATTCATAAAATAATAAATCGCTCACCAGTAAAAAAAAATCTTAAAATTCCAGTATATGATCTATATAGTATATAGGGATGCACCGATACCGATACTGTGCTCATGTGCTCGTACTCGTACTCGCAAAACGGCTCCGATACAACGGCACCGATACCACTTTACAGTGGTGCGCCCGACCCTGCTGGGCCGGGATCCCACCTCAGCCGGCGCGCACCGGCCCTCACTTTCATTGTGCCACGGTGTTTCGCTTGCACCCTCTGACTCGCAGCCACTCCTCTCACCCAGCAGCCATGATTGTACAATAGATTAGTCTCTCGTGAATGAGAAGTGCTCGTCCTGTTCATTGATCCAGATCGGAAGTAACAGGAACCTGCTGATCTATTTGGCTGTTGAATCTTTGGCTGCCAACAAAGCTTGTTAAATTCAAGAGTTTTATTTGCCATTTGCACCTAAGTACATTGGAATTCTGAGCAGTTAACACCGAGTCAAATTTAAGAAAGGAAAAAAAAAGGTAGAAAAGGCACAAAGTAATTACAGTACAAAATAAGTAGCACATTCAACTCAACACAATAAATAAATAAATTATTAAAATATAAAACGCCCTCAGTGTAGTCAGTAAATAAACTAAACTACCCTCTGCATAGGAACGATACCCCCAGAATACAAATATACAGTATATATGCTCCATGACCATGTTAAATAAGATGCAAAGTAGTTTTTACTCCATATGGTTACAAGAATTTCCAGATCTATAATTTCACGTATTTAATGTCATCTACACATCTTTCAAGTAATTACATGTTGACTAAAACGGACCCGGTTTTCATATCTTAAGAGGGTATAATTATGGATCTCTGACAGCGGAAAATGTCGTTCCAGTTTTCCGGTGTTATTCCGTTTCACCTGAAATGATAACTTGTGAGTGTATCCTATAATTACCCTTTGTGGTGGAGCTCTGTAGTATTGAGGAAAAAATGACTTTACATAGTTTGTATCTTCAGTATCAAATGGTGAAATGTCTTTTTGTGAAATGATTACTACTACAATAGCAGTGAGAACTGGGCTCCTCTTGTATTATAGTAGTATCTTAGTGGTGTGTAGGATCAATAGTCTGGATAGAAATAAGACATTGAATGTAGGAGTCCTAAAACTCGCAAATGAGTTAGCATTGTAGCACTTCTGGTTCCCTCGTTTGGAAGTCAATGGGTTTTTTGAATGGGTTTTTAGTTAGATGCCTGAAATAAGGTCTGTGGTCAACACAAGCTGAAGAGATTTTAATGTTTTGTTCTATGACATAAAGTACATCAAGAAATACCCCAATTGTGAATTTTGATGCCTTTATGTGTCTTAAAAAAGACGGTTGCTAACAAGTTGCTAAATAAGACTACTAAACGTCATCACAGCAACTCGTCCTCCTCTACAGCCTCGTTGTGTATACTCGCTCAGTATCCAATAGAGTGCTACAGGAATGAGCCCTAAAACCTGCAAATGAGTTAGGACCTTGATGCAGTTCGTTTTTACTTCTGGTGATTGCATTCACGCTTCAAAAATCATAAAAGTGGTGTTTATTTGTGGAGATTATCTCGCTGAAGAAAACGTGTAAGTATCATAAACGTTTGTTTGCCACAGAGCTTATTTCCTGCAATAATCCAAAAAGCCAATAGAAAAATCCCTTTGGCTTTTTGTTGAGGGAACCCGGGGCGATGCTAACTTCCTGGTTGGCCTACAAAAGTACCTCATCGCTAGAGCACTCTATTACTCTCTGTCATGCTGTCTGTTTTATCCCTATGACAGCAGTATTCATCGTGACACATGTAGAAACGTTCAGTGAGCTTTATAATTTAATTTAACTTTATGAAATAGAAGACATAAATGTAAAAAAAAAAAGAAAATTAGTCATGTAATGACGCTTAAAGGTCCCATACCATGCTAATATTCAGGTTCATACTTGTATTTTGTGTTTCTACTAGAACATGTTTACATGCTATAATGTTCAAAAAACATTTTATTTTCCTCATACTGTCTGCCTGAATATATCTGTATTCACCCTCTGTCTGAAACGCTCCATTTTAGTGCATTTCATTTGGAATTGCAACGGAATTGCGTTGCTAGACAACAGCTTGGGTCCATGTTTACTTCCTGTCAGCTGATGTTATTTACATACACTGCAACAGGAAATAAACTGGGACACATTTAGAATGTTTACAGTTAAAACCGTGTAATGGTCTATATATTGTATGTTTGTGACATCACAAATGGACAGAAATCCTAATGACTTGTTTCAAACGCACAATTTCTAAATACGGGCTGTGTGTATTTCTCTGTTTTGAGCGTTTTTGAGTTTTTGTTTAACAGTATTTATATCGCACTTAAACCTGCTTTATACTATAAAAGACATGAAAATCACACTTTTTACAATATGGGACCTTTAACTAATGTATATCCCTTTCGGAGGGGGATACGGTCAGTAAAGCATGATCAAAAAGACATGGCAACAGCCATGTAATAATCGGGCGCAGTTAGTGTGCAGGTGTGGTCCTACAGGGAACAATCGTGCACAGTTATGAGTTGTCTGTACTCTGTCTCAGTGATGAGGTCAAAGCTAAATGAGCTAAATTGTCCGGAGAGAAAACCGTACACTGTTCAGATTCTGAGCAGGTAAATGAGGACAGATCACTGATGTGAATTCTTTTGTACATGTAGTATGTGAAGGGGCTTTATGTGCATGTCTTTGCACACAATACTGCATTCATGTGAGCTAAGGTAAAGCTGAATAAAAGGAACATTATTTGTCACTGTTCATTGAGCCGGTCCGCAAATTATAGGGAAAGAATTATCTGGTGCTTTCTTCTCTCTAGACGCCTCAGCTATGTCATTATATTTGTGGTCTCAATCCTGAGCATGACGGGACATTTTGAGTACAGTGTTTTTGCAAGCACCTAAATTATAAACTCTGGGAAAAAAAGTTTGGAAATCTGTGTTTGGTGGATTATTTCTCTGTTTTTCTCTGTATTTTACATCGTTGGAAAGCCTGTTTACTTACCTTCACAATGATGTCCAACTTGTAAGGATCATGCATTTGTGGGATGAGCAGCACAGCTGATTATGTGGGTAGCGCCCAAGGTTTGCCAAAATGCTCTGCCAATGGTAAACAGTGTATTCTCCTGTTGGTATTGATTCTTGTTTTGAGTTGTTTGGTGGATTGGATGATTGAACTCTCTATCAGTAACAAGGAACAAACAAGACATATTGGCTATTTTACACTTTATTCATTTAATACACCGTCAGGAGCCTCAGTAGCGGTGGAAGATCCATACGCAGCCACAACAGCCTGGCACCTCCTCCTCATGCTGGTCACCAACCTGGTCAAACGTTGCTGTGGGATGGCGTTCCATTCCTCAACCAGGATTCGTTGCAGGTCAGCCAGCGTTTATTATGTGTAGAAATTACCATGCAAAAAAAAAAGGCCAACAAAAATCTATTTGTTAGTGGAAATGTTGGGAATTAAAACAAGT
Organism: Sebastes fasciatus; assembly: GCF_043250625.1. Classification (NCBI taxonomy): domain Eukaryota; kingdom Metazoa; phylum Chordata; class Actinopteri; order Perciformes; family Sebastidae; genus Sebastes; species Sebastes fasciatus. The sequence continues at coordinate 3,161,032 of NC_133814.1, forward strand.
TTAAATATCGCAAAAAGGTTTTTTACGCTTGGCTGAGGTGGAAAAGTTGGTTTATCGATGAAAGCTAAACGTGAACTAGAAAATGCATTTCCTGCAGAAAATGCGTGTGAATGCTGACAGCGGAAATTGTTTACAAAGCTTTGCTGAGAATACAAAAATCTTAAAGGTCCCATATTGTAAAAAGTGAGATTTTCATGTATTTTATATTATAAAGCAGGTTTAAGTGCTATAGAAATACTGGTAAACTATTAAAATGCTCAATACACGTAGAAATACCCACAGCCCGTATTCAGAAATTGTGCGTTTGAAACAAGCCGTTAGGATTTCTGTCCATTTGTGATGTCACAAATATACGATATTTAGACCATTACACGGTTTTAAACATAAACATACTAAATGTGTCCCATTTTATTTCCTGTTGCAGTATAGGTAAATATCATCAGCTTACAGGAAGTAAACATGGCCCCAAACTGTTGCCTAGCAACACTATTCCGTTGAAATGCACTAAAACGGAGCGTTTCAGGCAGAGGGTGAATACAGGTATATTCAGGCAGACAGTGTGAGGAAAATAAAATGTTTTTTGAACATTACAGCATGCAAACATACAAGTATGAATTTGAAAATGAGCACGATATGGGACCTTTAAAGCGCAATTTCATTTTCAATTTTCAGGAGTGCATTGCACTGCACTTGTGATAATGTTAAACCAAGTAAGAGTAGAATAGCTATTAGTAAGGAAACTAAGTAACTAAAGTTTGCTAGCCTCTAGGCTAATTCATGCAGTGTCAAATGCCATAGGCATATGCAAGTGCCCTGAGTATTGTAGCGACAGGGACGGCCCACATTTCCCATCATGCCTGCCTAGTCCCGAGTGCTGGACTGAGTAGTTTAAGTTTGCTGTTTTATGTTCCAAGATGCAAATACAGATATAAATATAATAGATATGATAGATAATATAATAGATATATAGATATAAATACAGATGCAGATACTTTTGTTAAATTTTATAATGCAATGTGTCTGTTAAGAACATGGTGGCTTATGTTGGTAATTGTGATTTTTATGTTAGTTTATAGTTTTAACCATGAATGAGGTGGCTGTTACATTTCTTGAGGTCAAGTTGTATTTTTCTTCAGGTGCATGCATATAGGCGGGGCATGGACAAAATGAATTATTCGCCAATCTTGCGTTTTGTTTTGTATTATCGCGATCGGAAGCCAATTTTGATCCATTTCCGATTTGGAATTGAAATTATGACACCCCCCTAGAAGTTATGCAACCAAAGTAAGGTAAAATAAGTAATTTGACCCAATCATCCACCCCAATCTCTGCCTTGAGCAGACTTTCTCGCTCTTCATACTATGTCAGTTGGTCTGACTGTCTAATACTGACGCTGATGGGTTTACATTGGATTTAGTTGAAACCCTCGCGTCTCATACAGACGCTAAAGGTTGCGTCGGTGTCAGACGCCGAGGGGCACTAAAACAAGTGTCCTATTTGACGAGTTGGCAGTAAAAACGGTTTGCAGACAAAAGCATTTTCTGAGTCCAGTAATTACTTGAACCTCTACATAGAGTTCATAAACCTCAACTCCATTTAGACTCAATTTTCAACATCCCATTACCTCCATGACAATGGATGGCACAATGATTGACAAACACCGTGACAATAAACACTTGTCTTTAACCATTAATTTACCGTCACCAGGCTTCACATTCAATAAATGTACATTCATCAGCGCTAACCGATACGGACAGCAGTAATTAGCCTTGGAAATGACTGTAGCATGACTGCTGCCATGTAATTATCGTAGTCAAGTCCGGAGTCTGTTCTTTAGGGAGATGGATATTGGCTGCTTGTGTGCTAATGACCTTGACATGACATTATGTTAATCATCGAGCAAGCTATGTAATTCATCCGCAGTGGTGCAACAGCTGTGATGATCTCTGTATTGGGGGAAAAAAACACTTTAAGTATTATGATAAATCCTCCTTAATCCTTGCTGTTAGAAGTAGAAAATAATAATAACATGAGCTTCATTTAATTCTCAGATTCTGTGCCTGAATTTCATGCTTCACTTGAAACCCTCATGAATCTTAAAAGCCATGCAAATAAGACACATGCGACTTGTCCTTCTTGGTTGATTGAAAAGTCAGAAATGGGAATAATTACTTGTTTTTGGACGTGATTTCTTTTTATTGTTATTGAAATCCTGAATGGTCTGGTAATTGAAGATTTGAATACTCTATGTTTCAATGAGTGGGAAGTGAAATAACTCCCTTTGAGGGGTTGTGATTGGGAATGTGTGAGATTTTTTTGGGGAATAAAAATCAGGAGCTGACATCCATTGTCCACCCGAAGTGCTAAAACACAAAGATAGGACACTTTGTGACTGCTTTGTGACCATTTATCAGTCGTGTTGAATTTAGTGTGGTGTCGTTACCATTCTTTTTGTGTCCCCGTTTACTCTCTTATGTCTCCTTGAGGGAAGGTTTAAAAAAAAGAGAGCTGCTCTAGTGCACCTCTATTGATTTAAATGCTCGCCCCCACTAACCTCGCTGTCAGAGGAGAACTTCTTCCAGCGGATAATTTATGGAACAGACAAGTAAAGTAGACTTAGCATAGAAGAAGAGCTAAACACTTGCTGCTATACAAAGTTAGGATGTGCGTCACACCCAGCTTGTCAGTAATGATGATGACTTTATTTAGAGGGAGTTAGTGAGCTGGCAAGTTTGATCTACGTCAGCAGGAGATTAACTGATAATTGTGTCCACTCCAGCATGGAACGCCTGTTTTGCATCAGAACCAGGGCTGTCAAAATTAACCGTAATACCCGTTTTAACGCCAATAATTTCTTTAACGCATTAATGCGATCATTCTTTACGAGGTTGTAGCGGGCTCAGTTTTAAAGCTAGAGTGAAGATACTGGTATCTTATAAAACTAGAAAAGCCTAATGAATCCATTGGTACCAACCGTGTCATACTAGCTTGTCGAGAAGGAGGCTCCAAATGCTCCAAAACTGGAAGGAAAAACTGTCATAGCCATTTTCACAGGGGTCCCCTTGACCTCTGACCTCAAGATATGTGAATGTAAATGGGTTCTATGGGTACCCACGAGTCTCCCCTTTACAGACATGCCCACTTTATGATAATCACATGCAATTTGGGTGATTTGAGCATATTTTTTATGCTAAATGCAGTACCTGTGAGGGACAATTCTGTTGTCAATTCTGGACAATATTTGTCATTGTTTTGTGTTGTTAATTGATATACAATAATAAATATATACATACATTTGTATAAGGCAGCATATTTGCCCACTTCCATGTTGATAAGAGTATTAAATACTTGACAAATCTCCCTTTAAGGTACATTTTGAACAGATATATAAATGTGATTAATTTGTGATTAATCTCGATTAATCATGAACAATCATGCGATTAAATATTTTAATTAATAGACAACTGTAATTAGAACACGAATCACGGACTGATGTGTTCAGAGATGGGGACTCGAGTCTGAGACTCTGACTCGAATCGCAGTGCTTAGGCTGCACACACAGTGACTTGAGACCTGACATGAGGCTCGTCCTCTAAAGACTTCAGACTCAACTCGGACTTGAGACCCTTATTATCATGCGTAACCATTACGCATCTGCGGTTAAGGCCCCGACGCACCGATCCGACGGTCGGCTGTCGGCCTAATTTTTGTGGTGTGTTCCTTACCGTGGGCTCTAGTCTGCCCGTGCTAGAGTTTTTCCGGCCGATTCAGCATGTTGAATCGAAGCCAGCGCCAGGCTCTTCTCATTTTTCATCTTCACCTCATCTGATCATTCCAATACACAGATCTTTTCACAGCGACATGGCCATCTGGAATGAGGCTAAGTGGTGAGTGAGAGTGGTGTGAAAATGGTAGGCAAACGCTGCTTTGTTTCGTGTACGTATCATAACGGCTTGTCAGTCGGCCCTCCAGTTTCCCTTTTTGAATGATGAATACAGACTACCGCCACCTGCTGGTGTGGAGAGTTATTTCCTCTCACGCAGGCGCAGAACGTACGTGCTAACTGGCCGTCGGCTGTAGTCTTTGCGGTGTGTTCGAGTGCAACTTTTTGGCCAAGACAAAGGCGACGTGAGGCAGCACAACGGGCGGCCTTCATCGCCGCTAGTTCTTTGATGTTGGGTTGGTGTGTCCGGGTTTTAAGCTGCAGCAACCATGGCGTGCACCTAACTAAATCAGATTGATTGATTCGTTCATGTGGTCGGTCGTCCATTATTGTGAACACGATATCTCAGGAACGCCTGGGGGAAAATATCCTTAAAATGTGGTACAAACACCCACTTGGACTCGATGATGAACTTTTTAGATTTCTTTGGTAAAAGTCAAAGGTCACTGTGACCTCACATCTATCCCATTCTCGTGAACGCGATATCTCAGGAACGCCTGGTGGGAGTTTCTCCAAATTTGGCAATAATGTCCACTTGGACTCGATGATGAACCGATTAGATTCCGATGGTCAAAGTGAAAGGTCACTGTGTCCTCATGTCTGTCTCATACTTGTGAACACGATATCTCAGGAACGCCTTGATGGAGTTTCTTCGAATTTGGTACAAACATCCACTTGGACTCAAGGATGAACTGATTAGAATTTGGTGGTGAAAGGTCACTGTGACCTCACAAAACATGTTTTTGGACATAACTCAACAATTAATGTGCTAATTATGACAATTTTACAGAAATGTGTAATAGGATAAATGATGAAGTGATGACTTTTTGGACAGATATAGATGTAAACTGCAACATCACTGGTTGGCAGATGCATACAACCACAAGGCGTTAATTCTAACCCAGAGTTAGTCCCATAGCCAGAGGAAACTGAACGGGTATCTGACTTCCACAGGCTGAATTCGGTCCAAACCTCCCTGCCCCAACAGCATCTACAAATACAGACAAATTATTGTTAAGTTGAAATGTTTATTTAAAGCAAGACATATCCCCCATATACACAGATTCACGCCACCCTCCTTCCAAGCTCCCTGTTTCCGTCCTGCCTTCTTATCATCTGCTATCTGATTCTGTGAGGCCTACGCTGCTCTGAATAATGACCTCTTCTAGGGTACCTCATTCCTCTGTCTGATTAGATATTAGTTATGTTTTGAACAGAGAGGGCATCAGAGCTTATCTTGAAAGAAAAGCAACAGCAATTCCCTGGGAACATTGTTAGAGTCCTTATGCTTTAACACCAGGGATCAGATCAGAATGCAAAATTAGCTCATTTGTCTGATCTCATTGTTAAGACCTCCCACATTTCCAGTCCCGTTAACTGTAATTGGCTCGCCCTCCAGCTATAACAATAAAGCTCATGTGAGGAACTAGTGAGAAGTTATCATACCAAAGCAGTGAAGGATATCAGAAATATTTCAAAACAGCTCTGTTTATTGTACAGAGAAAGTGTTTTCCTCTCAACTACTTGCTTTTTTGTGAAATAACATCACACGTCACCAAAACTTGTCTTCCTAAAGCAGGGGTCGGCAACCTATACTATCAAAAGAGCCATTTTAGTAAAAAAAATAAAAATAAAAATCTGTCTGGAGCTGCAAAACATTTGAGCATTGTGATGAAGGTAACACAGCTTATAGTCTAAGTATATAGTATATAAATCTAATGCAGTGAGGGCCAAAGTGCAAATGTGCGACGGAGTATTAGGGCCACATTGAGGGAAAAAAATCTGAGATTTCCAGAATAAAGTCATAACTTTACAAGAAAAAAAATAACTTACTAAATAAATTACTACTTTATAATATTTACTTTATTCTCATAATATTACAACTTTTTTCTATTAAACTTGTGACTTTTTTCTCATTATATTATGACTTTATTCTTGAAATCTCAGATTTTTTTTTTTCCCTCACTGTGGCCCTAATACTCCGTCGTACTGTCGTACCATAGACCTACAACAATGATAAATAAAATGAAAATGTAAACAATAAACAGTTATTCATTTCCATTTTTAAAAATCCACAGGGAGCCACTAGAGAGGGGCTGAAGAGCCGCATGTGGCTCCGGAGCCGCAGGTTGCTGACCCCTGACCTCCCCAAACCTTATAGTCTAATACAACAGACCTACAATTAATCCTACCATCATGAATATTAAAGTTTATTTTTTTCATTTTTGAGGCTTTGGTGCTGCTGAATTGTATCACACTATACTGTGGTGTTTCTAATATGCAGTCTATTCTTATTGATATGAATGGTCTGCATTTACTTTGTAGTACAAATGACCAATGCTACTGTGTAAATCATAATTACAGCTAAAAGGCCCTTATTTTTGAATGCGCTGCTATAGCGGTGTCTTAGGTGCATAAACAGTGTCCCATTATAAACACACCAGTCTTCAGATGCTTCCCGTGTCTGCCCCGAAGGAGAAATGAAAATGATGCCCTTGAGGGTGTTGCATAATGGTACTGCTGTTTTACATGATGTACACTTGCGTGTGCAAGGTGATGATGTATGCTAATACTGACAGTTTGAGAATGAATGCAAATCATCAACACATTGTCAATCTACTGCACCGCCTCCCCTCTCCCTTCCTCTGCCACTCTCCACTCACTCTTTCAATTAATCTCAGAGAAATGCTGCATTTTCATAACACAATATGCACAAGCTCCTCAGGCGCTACAGTCTCAGCCCCTCAGACTGCAATTAAAATGTGTACTTGTTTCTGATATAGAAAGTTTAAATTAAAGTCAGTTGGAGTGACTGATGCACATTTGATTGATGTACACCATCTCTGCCCATGCGGGTATAATCAGATCCGTGGAGAGCAGACTGTAATTTTCCCATGCTGACAGGCTCCATCTTGTTAGTGCATGTGTACGAGTGCATGTGTGTGTGTGTCAGAAAAAAGACAGAGAGAATTATATGTAGAGAGGTGAAATTTGAATGACACCAGACTAGGTCTGTCAAAGTTAACGTGATAATAACAAACGCAAATTCGTTTTAACGCCACTCATTTCTTGAACGCATTAACGCAACTTGTAGGTTGTAGAGGGCTCAGTTTTAAGTTTTAAAGCTAGAGTGAAGATATTGGCATCATATGAAACTATAAAAACCAAAGGAATCAATTGGTACCAACCGTGTCACACTAGCTTGTCGCGAAAGAGGCTAAAAAACGCTACGAACTTACGCAAAATTTTGGCGAGGAAAAACTGTCATGGCCATTTTCAAAGGGGTCCCTTGACCTCTGACCTCAAGATATGTGAATGTAAATGGGTTCTATGGGTACCCACGAGTCTCCCCTTTACAGACATGCCCACTTTATGATAATCACATGCAGTTTTGGGGCAAGTCATAGTCAAGTCAGCACACTGACACACTGACAGCTGTTGTTGCTTGTTGGGCTGCAGTTTGCCATGTTATGATTTGAGCATATTGTTTTATGCTGAATGCAGTACTGAACGTTAGCAATGGTTGCACACTGTTAGCCATGTAAGCTGAGCTGAAAATGAAGGCACTCGCGAGTGCGCGTGACGTCACATCCGCTGGATTTTCCCGGAAAAAAATGGCCTGCCTTCTTCACATTATAAGCAGACTACAGGCTGATGGAGGAAACCCAGAAAGGTCTCATTTTTTAGGTTAGGTTACAACCTGTTCACACAATAAAAAAATGATTAAACCACGTTTATAGGTGTAAAAACTTACATACAGTCCCCTTTAAGCCATTGTCAACGCTGTAAACAACACGATAATGACTTTGACGATGAGGGAACTGGAGCAGAACTCCTCAGGTATGTGAATATGTAAATGTATTTTTCACCCTGTGATGGCAGCGGAGGCTGTGGTGCAGCAGATGTTATGTTTGTAAGCCTTTCCCAAGCCCAGTTGCATCCCTCTCTGCCCGGGGCTGATTGCCTGCAGTCTGGTACATCAAGGTGATCGGCCGGGCTCGACTCACAGCAGAAGAGGCTTTTTTAATTGATTAGGGACCAATTAACTTCCTGATCTGCCGTTGAGGGATGTTTCCGAAGTCGTAGTGAGAATCGGACACGCTCAGATTAAAGTCAGCTGCACCACAGCAGCTATAAAGATGGATTGCTGTCGTTATCCACCAAGGCTGCTCGTGATCCTTGTGTGCCTAAGCAGTGATCATAGAGGTTTACCTGTCTGATGCAGGGAAGACTGCTTCTAATGACATGCCTCGATAAAGACTGATAAACTGCAGCCTTGCTGTCCATCACAACCCTGTGAGCTTGCATATAAAATGAAGCATACAACGATACCTGACACACCTGTGTGTGCGCCAGAGTAGCTGTCACTTTTAGGGCCCTATCTTACACCTTGCACTAAATGGGCGCAAAGCGGCGGGTCATTGCTAGTTTCAGACCGACGCAGTTGTAATTTTCACACACAGGCAGCGGGAAGCGATTACACCATTGACCAACAAAAACCTGGTCTAAAGTGTGGTGCAGTGTTTTCCTGCTATTTAAAGGGCACATTCCCCTCTCCTCATCCCTCTGTATGTGCGAGTGTATACGTAGACTACTTCAAATCTTGCGGGCCCTCTCCCCCTAAACCTGGGGTCAGCAACCTTTACTATTAAAGAGCCATTTTAGTCAAAATAAAAAAAATCAATTTGTTTGGAGCCGCAAAACATTTGAGCATTGTGATGAAGGCAACACAGTTTATAATCTAAGTATATAGTATATGCAGTCTAATGCAGTGAGGGCCAAAGTGCACATGTACGACGGAGTATTAGGGCCACATTGAGGGGAAAAAATCTGAGATTTTCAGAAAAAAGTTGGAATATTACGAGAATAAAGTCATAACTTTACGAGAAAAAAAGTTGTATTATTACAAGAATAAAGTCATAGCTATACGAGAATAAAGTCGTAATATTACGAGAATAAAGTCATAACTATACGAGAATAAAGTCATAACTTTACGAGAAAAAAAGAAAATAACTCGTAAAATTACTACTTTATAATATTGACTTTATTCTCATAATACGACTTTTCTCTTAAACTGGTGACTTTATTCTTGTAATATTATGACTTTATTCTCAAAATCTCATATTTATCTTTTTTTCCTCAATGTGGCCCCAATACTCCGTCGTACTGTCGTACCATAGACCTACAACAATGATAAATAAAAATTCAAATGTAAACATTAAACAGTTATTCATTTCCATTTTTAAAAATCCACAGGGAATCACTGGAGAGGAGCTAAAGAGACACATGTGACTCCGGAGCCGCAGGTTGCTGACCCCTGCCGTAGGAGAACTACGGTAGCTGACGCAAAAACGTGAAAACTCGAATGGCTCTATCTTGAGACAGTGTTTAGTTTGTCCATTCTGTGCTACTGTAGAAACATGGCAGCCGGCTCCGTGAAGATATCTACCCTATGTAGATATAAACGGCTCATTCTAAGGTAACGACAACACAATGATTCTTATTCTCAGGTGATTATACACTAAAGAAAACATATTTATTATTATTATATTCCATATTCCACAACAGATCCCTCCTAAATGCTATACACTGTTTCCTTTAAGTTTCAATTAAAGAAGTGTTCTTTTAATTGTTACCCTGAAATTATGAGTTAATTATCTCCTTATTTCAAGAAATCAAAAGTCATAACAAGATCCTTATAATTACTAATCTACCTTTTATTTTTTAATCAAGGATTTGATTTAGTAATCTTTTTCCTTGACAATACACCACATTTTTCTCTCATTTTTCCTTACAACCTATTATTGAGTTTTTGTTGTTACACTTGTTTATATGTTTATATGACATTTTCCTTTAATTATTTTTTTGCTCAAACTTTCTGCTGCCTCAAGCTGTACTTTGTTTTCTGAACTTTGTTTTCAAAAATTGCTCACTCAGAATACACTGGAGAGAGTCCAGCACAATGTTGGCAACCCTCTTTGCAAAGCACAGGAAAGAATAAATGAGTGCTCATATAGCTGGCTGATATGAGTTGGAAATGTGCAAAAATATAGTTCATTTCAAACCAAACTAATAACACAAACTAAGCCACTAAAGACTAATTTTAATGCAACATTAAATAGGGAACTTTTATCTAACTTAAAGGTCCCATATCATGCTCATTGTTAGGTTCATACTTGTATTTTTGTTTTTCTACTAGAATATGTTTACATGCTGTAATGTTAAAAGAAACAACTTTATTTTCCTCATACCGAAACGTGGCAGAATTAAAGTCAATACTTATTTCACGGAGCGGGGGGCACGGGGAGGGGGTGTCCAGGAATCCTTCCAGAGGAACAGATGAATCCACTTGAGCTCCGAGAGGTGGAAAGGCGTCGGAGAGTGAACAGGCAGGTGAGTAACTAAGGTAAGGATCCAGGTCGAGGAGGAGCAGCGTGTAGGAGTGAGCAGGCAGGTTGGAACCAGGAAGCAGCAACAGCTGACAGGTGAACAGACCTGAACAGAGAACAAAACAGGGTGAATCCAAAAATCCAAAAACAAGCATGAGCAAAATCAAGAAGCAAAATACAAGGAGAGCCTGAATACGTCATGTTCCACTGTGGGCGACGGAACGATCTGGCGATGACTGGCAGGAAGACCGGGGTATATATACTGCAGGTGTGTGTGATGATAGGTTAATTGCCTTCAGCTGCTCCAGCAGTGCCCGCCCAGGAGAAGGAGGAGGAGGAGGAAGGCCACACCTCCCAACACACTGACAGACTAGACAAACAGGGAAAAACACACACAGGAGACAAAAGGGCAGGGAAACAAAGGAAACACAAGGAAAACTATGCTGCCAAGGTGATATCATGACAATTGGATATTTGTGACATCACCAATGGACACAAATCTTGACGGCTTGTTTCAAACGCACAATTTCTGAATATGGGCTGTGTGTATTTCTCCGTATATTGAACGTTTCAATACTTTCACAGTATTTATGTAGCACTTAAACCTGCTTTATACTATAACAGACATGACAATCTCACTTTTTACAATATGGGACCTTTAACTGTCATCACCTTTATTCTCCACAAGCCATAAAATGGCATACCCAAAATACACTTCTGAATATAGTACTGTTAATTGTGTTCATTTCACATTGTGTTAAAGGGCGGGTAGGAAAGAGCAACTCCTTCTCCCCGCAGCATTTAAACAGCCTCTACATGCAGACTCAGATAGGGCAAAAAACACAACTAAAGCATTGTGGAGGTTTATAGTGAAAGATTTGCAGCCTTCTGTGAAGGACGCTGGAATTCAGCATATGATTAACGTAACGTTGCTTGAGCCGCGCTATAATATTTCCCTCTCGCTGACACTCAAGCAACACAGTAATTACCAGGAATTGTCAAAGAATTGTCCAACGCAGCCTACGTAACTCTTAATACAGACGGTTGGACATCCAGGGCTACTGAAAGTTACTGAACAGTGACTGCCCACCACATCACTTCAGAGCGGGAGATAGAGTTACGTTGAGCAGACGCGCCGCCTTTACGAGAGCCACACAGTGAGCATCTCTCTGAAGCACTGACACAAGCAGTGACAGGTTGGACACTGGAGAGGGACAACAGCACAATCCCTGTAATGTGTTTTATTAAATGTAATTCTTCCACATTGTTAATATGTTGCACAGATGTGTATCTATTGGAAAAGTGTGTGTATGTGTTTTCTATTCGAAAAGGTAATCCAGTTCTGTGTAGTAGCTTTAGTTGTCCACTTTGTATTGTTTTAGTATTTGATGGGTTATACTGTGTCAAAAGCCTTTTTCCTGTCGAGGAAGACTGCTCCTAACACCCCTCCTTTTTCTAGGTTTGCTTTAATGACTTCAAGGGAGTAGCGGTATGCCGTTTTATTTTAATTTTTTTCCGAAACCAAATTGCTTTGCGTGTATAAGGGCCTTGGAATCAAAGTGTGCAATCAATTGTTCTGCTACAACCTTTTCACTGACCTTTGAGATGTCAGGAAGTATGCTGATGGGTCTATACTTGCTTACCTCTAGTTTGTCTCTGGGTTTGGTGGTTACTATAGCAGATTTCAAGGCACTCTCATTATTATTGACGTGTTTATTATTTCAGTTATAGGAGAGGTTATAATTTATACGTTTTTTTTTTTTTTTAGAAACTAGTGCAGTGCCGGTTCAGAAGGTGCCCGTTCGGAAGGTGCCAGTTCGGAAGGTGCCAGTTCGGGGCGGCCCAATTTCTTAGCTCCTGGTATCACTGCTTGTGGCGTTGATAAAATGTAAGGTCTACGGTACGTTATGAATAACAGTTAATGCAAGAAGCAATAGGCAAGTGGGAATGCTGCAGGAAAACATAATATACATTTAGCCTTATTAAAGGCAGGGTTGCCTTGAGGTCCGTTTGGAAAGAACCAATCAGATGCCTGAACTCAAAGCGCGTCGCCGCCGCACGTTCCCTGGAGAATAGAAGAAAAAAGTCAGCCCTGCAGTAGTACTGCCGCGGTTACTTGTCATGAGGTAGCGTTGTTGAGTTGAGGTCCTCTATCGCTCTGTCTGTGAAGTAGTTACGATGCGGTGGTGCTCGTGCATGTGTGTGTGTGTGTGTGTGTGTGTGGTGGGGGGGGGGGCGTAGCCTTGGAAGGAGCCCCGAGAAGAGGGGGGGGTTGGGAGGGGGGGAGGGGGTGGTTTAGACGGAGCTCCTGAGGCGATGGTACTTTCAAATGATGCTAGCTTTCAAACATTGTCTACCCTGTCTTTAAGTACTTATTCGGCACAAGTTATTTTACGATTAGTAAGGCAAACATAGGGCAGAACATAAAGAATTTATGAACTACACTATTGCTGCATTCACATGGAATCAGGCAGACGCACAACCAGTACTCGAACTGGGCTGGTACTCACGATACATAGTACCGACACTTAAACATTTTACCCCTTGGCGTACCGTGACTTTTTCTTGCGTACCGGCACTTCTCACAATCTAGAGACCTTCGTCTGGTCAGCTAACATTACTGCCAAGCGGCTGAAATATAGAGTGATATTGTGGTTTTAGCTGACGTGTGTTGCCTCACTGTTTTGAGCGATGCTCGTTCATGTCTATGTAGAGCGAGCACAAGCGCGAGCAACAGGACGCTGACTTTAGTTGACTTAACAGCCACAGGTGTCGCTGTTAACAAGCATTTCTGATTCTTACAAACAGTCCCTTTAATGTAATTATTCTAGTAATGCATGTAGCTATAAAATGCAGCTTTCTCTGAATATTCTATTTCAAACTTAAAAAAAACTCCTTGTGTGAGGGATCTATGTAACATCCGGTTGTAATTCTCTGCCGGCCTCACCAGTTTTACCGTCCTGCTCTCGTCCACTAAAATGACATCCGGTTTTTGCTGTCTACTGTCTGCATGACTCCATGTTAATACAGCATTAGCCTGTATACATTTTCTTTATGGAAAAGTAATTTCCAATAATGGCCATCAAGAGACACATCAGAAGAAGGGAAATTAGCATTACCATTAACTGTTTTCATAAATACATTCAGACTCTAATGACCAATATCCTTTCTAAGTAGAGCCATCAATAAGATATGATGCCATCTTATATATAATACAATTTTTTACAATTGCAATAGAGGCTTTAAAACCCTGTTTGGGTGAACAGTACTGGCCACTCTGATTGCAAAACAGAATTAAAGCTGCGAGCAGCGATGAACAGGCGATGAACTGACGGGATGCCGACTGACAGGCACAATGAACCGGTAACTCTGATGAACGCCTGCCACAAGACTCTACGACAGGGGTCTCCAACCTTTTTCCCTCTGAAAGCCAATTTGACAAAATGAAAGTGCCTGAGAGCTACTCAAAGCACCAAGTTGTACATCGCCAATAACAAACATAATTTCTGTATTACTTTTATGGTCCTTTAATAATGTTTCAGCCACCGCAGTCATCACCTCTATTACAATTTTTCCATAGGCAAAGGGCTTTTTGTGTTTCGTTAGGATGTCTGCCACTAAACAAAGGCTCTTTGCTTCATTGGCCTTCTTCGTCAGTTTGGTAAACAGAGACTGTCGTCTTTTAAGCATTGTTTTTTGGCTCCTTTACCTTCTTTGTTCGTAGACTGCTACTAGCCGGAAAGTCCCATTAAAAGTTGCTGTGGACTTGTTACATCTTTTACTGACTGACACGCTCACACCGCAAATGTGACACATACCGATCCCCCCACAAATTAGTATATGTTTTGACTTTTATTGGCCTGGCTTTTTTCTGCAGCCATTGTCAAATCTGGTGCACACTTGCTAGTCTGCTAACATCGCTGTATGTTATGGCGTTACAAACCTGACAGCAGCCTAACTAGATTAATTGAGGGCCGATAGGCATATAATCATTTGGTCTCAGAAGGGGCGGGATGTCTGTGAATTTGATTTGGGTAGTAATTTACAAAGTTTTACAAAGTGACTTTGTGTTATCAAATTTATGTACATATTCTTTGAACCATTAGCGAGCCACTCAGAAACGGATGGCAAGCTACTTGTAGCTCGCGAGCTACTTGCTGGAGACCCCTGCTCTACGACAAACAGTTCATGAGTTATGAAACTTTCATGAGTTATGAAAGGGGGCATGCCTAATGTGTAAGGGGCGGGGGAAAATCACACTTTAAATTCAAAATGTCTGACTTCCTGTTGAGTTTTGGGCATACCTCCAAGAGGCTTTTTTGTGCGTCTCCATATGTTACATGTGTCTGCCAAATTTCCTACATGTAGGTGAAACTGGAGCGAGGGGCTCAATTTTTCAGCATGTTTGCACAAGCTAGGAGTGAGTAAAAACAGAATTGTGATGATATCACCTAGCAGTCTAGTTTTCCCAGTGTTTCTTCTTTTTCCCTGCCCTTTTGTCTCCTGTGTGTTTTTCCCCCTGTCTGTCTAGTCTGTTGGTGTGTTGGGAGGTGTGGTCTTCCTCCTCCTCCTCCTCCTTCTCCTGGGCGGGCGCTGCTGGAGCAGCTGACTTCAAGTATCCTACCAAGACACTCACCTGCAGTATATCAACCCTGGTCTTCCTGCCAGTCATCGCCAGATCGTTCCGTCGTCCTCATTGGTACTAGACGTAGTCAGGCTCACTTACCTAGTTGAGATTTTTGACTGTCTTTGCTCCTCCTTTGATTTTTGACTCACCCTGTTTTGTTCTTTGTTCAGGTCTGTTCACCTGCCAGCTCACTCTTCCACGCCGTCCCTCCTCGCCTCAGATCCATTCCCTTAGTTACTTACCTGCCTGCTCACTCTCCGAAGCCATTCCTCCACTCGGATCACCAGTGGATTCAACTCACCATCTGGAGGATCCCTGGACACCCCTTCCCCGTGCCCCTCCATCCCTTTATCTCTGATAGACATTATATTGCCACGTCGGACTCCCAGGACCCCCCAGCCCTGTCCATCGTACATTTATTATTTATAATAAATAATCTTTTGTTATACCTTTAAAGACTATCGTTGTGTGCTGCTTTTGAGTCCACGCCTTGTTAACCAGAACATAACAAGAATAATCTCAAACATGACACATCCAGGCATATTATGTGCGTATTCAGTTCAATCAGTTGTGAGAGAATGAGGTCATACCATGTAGGCCTTTCTTATTTACTCCTCATGGGCTGATGGACATTATGTTCAGGTATTGGAAACAGGAAACTAATGTTTTTGTGTGACTGAAGGAAAATGGCCGAGTTATTTTTGGCCACAATCCTCTCTCAATTTCCTCTTCCAGAGTGCATCTGCTGATTGAGTGACGAAGCAGGTAATTGCAGGTCAAAAGTATGTTACGGTGGAACGGGTCCTTCTGGTGGAACCAGCTCTGACAGCAGGAAATGACATAGTGTTAAATAAAAAAAGAGACATTATTAAAACTTTGTATCAGCATGCTTATCTTTTGACTGTTGGTGTTGCAAATGTACACAATCATCTGTTTCAGATGTCAGTTGTACTTCAATACTTGTACCTCCAATAACAATTAAGATGATCCACTATAGTACAAATTCTAATTTCATATCTCCATGTATTATTTTCTGACAGAACTGGATCTACTTTTTAGTACGTCTGCAAACGTTTTCCCCTTCACAGTTAATGTGGTAACTAGGGCTGTCAATCAATTAAAATATTTAATCGCGATTAATCGCATGATTGTCCGTAGTTAATCACGATTAATCACAAATTAATCACATTTGTTTATCTGACCCAAACTGCATGTGATTATCATAAAGTGGGCATGTCTGTAAAGGGGAGACTCGTGGGTACCCATAGAACCCATTTACATTCACATATCTTGAGGTCAGAGGTCAAGGGTATCCCATGTTTTTCCTTGCCAAAATTTTGTGCAAGTTTGGAGCAGAATTACAGTAACAGATTCATATTTGATCAGCACTGCCTATAGTTTGATCATTTTGGTCGGAGTTCGCGAGTGATTGACAGCCGGCTCACAGGCTCCAGCTCGGCTCTGATTGGTTGTTTTCCTCCGTTCTGGGAAATCTTGCAGATGCCGTTAGGAGGATACCGGAGGACACACAGGCACATGATCTTTTTCAGATTACTGGTCTCATGCATTGTAAGGATACAGCGACCGTTTGATAAAAATAACTTTTTTGTAATCCTGTATGCTCCAATCTTGCCTACTGCTGCTTTAATCCACATTGAAAATAATCATTATAGTTGCAGCCCTACTTTCCTAACTTCCAGGCCTTAGTGAACAAACCCAATGACCGCTCCCATCCTCTGATGAGGAAATGTAGCTCATGCATGGCAGTATGCTGAATTTAGTGATGGGGGGTCAACGTTAGAAGCAACCTCAGTCCCCGAACTGTGAAGGACTCTCGGAGGACGGAGAATATTGAGCGAAGGTGTATTTAATGAGATACGATTTAATGAGTTGTTTCTGAGGTAAATATGACAATTAAGCCCCATTTGCATGGGATTAGTATTACCAGAGGACCTCATGAGATTTAGAAATCATCCTCCCCACGTCTCCCACTTAAACTCCAGCCATTACTTCGACACCGTGGACGTGACTGGAATTTCATTGGTGAAGCTCAAAGCATTGAAAGTGTGCTTTTGTAGAAACAATGGGCCTCATGTAAGAATAGTTTTGTTTTCTTACCCTAAACCTTTTTCCCCCTTAGAGAGTTGTTCATGTGAGTGTTCCAAGTGGGATTATTCGAACTCTCTTAACCGCACAAACTTGTTGTAAATGGCTTGTTTCAGCTTGAAAAATGCCACCCGTTCATGAGGAGGTGCGATAATTTACATAATAGACACCTTTAAATTGCTACACATGGGTACCTGTTCTACTCCAGTTGTAAACGGGTTTCATTCGCAAAGAATGTTACCAAAGACTAAAAATCTTTTAGAAAAAATTTTGCAGTCATTTTTAAATATGAGAAAATTGGTGAATGCCGCGAGTTCGTATGAAACACTAACAAATGTATTTGTACGAGTGGTTCTTCAATGTCGCATTTATAGCAGGATATCATCATTGACGATAGTTTTCATTGGGATGGACTAACACTTTGGTTGAAAGTAGGCTTGTCAGTCATTTAAGATATTGAATCGCAATTAAACGCATGATTAGTTAATCGTGATTAATCACACATAAATTACACTTTTTTTATCTGTTCAAAATGTGCCTTAGATGAAGATTTGTCAAGTATTTAATACTCTTATCAACATGGGAGTGGGCAAACATGCTTGCATTTGAAAATGGCCATGCCAGTTGTTCCTCGCCAAAATTTAGCATTACCTTGGAGCGTTATTTAGCCTCCTTCGCAACAAGCTAGTATGACATGGTTGGTACCAATGGATTCCTTAGGTTTTTCTAGTTTCTTGTGATACTAGTATCTTCATGCTAGCTTTAAAACTGAGCCCGATGCATCCTAAAAATTGAAAATTGCGTTAATGCGTTAAATAGATTAGTACGAGTGGTTCTTCAGGGAGGCCCTAATGTCGTATTTACAGCCCCGTTGTCGATAGTTTTCATTTGGATGGACGAATCATTTGGTAGAATGTAGCCCCAATCAAAAAACAACACCAGGTAATAAATTAAATGAATGCAGCAGTCTAATCCACTTGACCTTGAAACCGTTTGCCTATAGACACATTTCATTTTTTAACTTGAATATGCCCCTCTTCTTCCTCTCTTCTCCCTTTCCTTGTCATTTGGGATGGAGTAAGGAACAGAAATTCCCCTTTTGTGCTTTTTGGTCCAAAGATGGCTTTGGGATGATTTGTGGTATATATAGCTAAACATTGTAAAACAATTTCTTTCTAAAATATTGGAATGTTCATTTAAATTATTTGGAAGGATTCATTCTTTTAATCATTTCAGCACAAATATTGCCTTGCAGCTTTTCCAGTAGCCCAGAGTGCAGCCAGAAAACGAATTATCAGCGTCTCCATCTTGGCCTCTCAATGGTGGAAATTGGGGTCTTGAACCGAGGTCCTTCCTGTCACTTCATCTTCTCCTCTCGTCTCTGACCTCCAGAACACACTGAAGAGACCGTCAGCTCATGTTATCTTCCAGCCATGACCGGACTGAAGCTGTTAGAGGTCGATTATAAAGCCCAACGCTTCGAACACACTACAAGTAAGTAAAAAAATCCATGTCGGGGAACGTGGGACAAATTAACACTAAGTAATATGAATGTGACGATGAATGTGTCAGATGAAAGAAGAGCTTGCGTGGTGACCTCTCCAACACACAAATAATACCAGCTAATACCAGCAAGGCGACAGATTAAAGCTACAGTTGGTAATCTTGTTCAAAAACGATTTTCTGTTATATTTGTTGAATTTCTCATTACATCCCGACAGCAATCAATAAATCCAATACTCTGACGAAAAAAAGAAAACAATCTGGTATCTGTGGCTGTCACAGGACTGTGATAAGCCCGTCTCGAGCGCCGCGGCTCGCAGTGTGTGTGCAACGTGATCTCATAGAAATACGTGAAATGACCACAACGACATGACAGCGCATTATGGGGGTGGTGGTACAGAATATGTCTAAATTACATGTCGCCACTATGGGTAGTGAACGGGTCAGCGACCTGCGGCTCCGGAGCCACATGCGGCTCTTTAGCCCCTCTCAGGTGGCTCTCTGGGGATTTATGAAAATGGAAATGAATAACTTGTTATTGTTTACATTTTTATTTTTATTTATTATTGTTATAGGTCTGTGGTACGATGGTACAACGGAGTATTAGGGCCACATTGAAGGAAAAAAAAATCTGAGATTTAGAGAACAAAGTCATAATATAACGAGAAAAAAGTCAAAAGTTCATGAGAAAAAAATATGTAATATTATGAGAATAAAGTCATAATATTACGAGAATAAAATCATAAGTTTAAGAGAAAAAAGTCGTAGTATGAGAATAAAGTCAATATAGTAATTTTACGAGTTATTTTCTTTTTTTTCTCGTAAAGTTATGACTTTATTCTGGAAATCTCAGATTGTCTTTCCCTCAATGTGGCCCTAATACTCCGTCGTACATTTGCACTTGGGCCCTCACTGCATTAGACTTATATACTATATACTTAGACTATAAACTGTGTTACATTCATCACAATGCTCAAATGTTTTGCGGCTCCAGAAAGATTTTTTTTTATTATTTTGACTAAAATGGCTCTTTAGATAGTAAAGGTTGCTGACCCCTGGGCTAGTGTGTGTGTTTGAGAGACCAAGAGAGGGAAGAGAAGGTGGACTATTGCACGCAATGGTTCCGTAAGTTAATAATAACTTAACTTGAACGCTGCTTTGACATTTCTTTACCCGCCTGCCCGGACCCACGATATTTTCTAGTAAGCTCACTCGAACCCCCCCGACCTGCCCGACCCGCACATCACTAGGGCTGGGTTTTTCACTTGGATAATATTTTTAAATCTAGTTTACTCTTGCTAGTTTCTTAAGATTACCAACCCTAGCTTTAAGTCACTAATTGCTAATGTAGGTTGAGTAGTGTGTGTGTGTGTGGGTGTGTGGAGACAGCAAAGGAAATAGTCTTTGCACACACTGCCACTAATGTACTGTACATTTAAATATAAAATCACTACTTAATTCCGACTCAAATTACGGCCGACATGTTTTGACAGAGCGTTGGCCTTCTGCTTGACATATTAACGGCCGTTTCTCAATTTCTTCCACTCTAACTGACATAGCAAACGTTTGACATGCTCTGCTATCTATGACAGGCTGCCAGATTAATTCACAAAGAATATACTGATCACATTTTGACACATTTCGCTGTGTTTTAATTGATCATTGGCTCCCACATTTACATTTGTATCACTGATTATATAGAGTACATGAAAGCTGGAAGCTGTGTAAAATATCGGAGGTCATCTTTATCGCTGAATGTTAGATCTTAAATTGACAGTAAAATGGCGTAAATTAGGATGTCCTTAGTTTCCGTAATGTGACATACAGTAGTTCCAAGTTAAATGGAATATAATTTTATAATATCAAGAGCAATTTAAGCGAATCATTCAGGGATTTGATTTAATCGGCCGATCCGATCACCGATCACTGATAACGAGGTCTATTTGAAGAGATTTCTCAGCGGTTGTCATCAAGTGATCTGCTCCTCTGCTCTTTGTATGTGTGTCTGTATATACCTGGTCCACGTGTCCTGGAAGATTTCAATGTACCAAATTCCTTGTGTTAATTGAGCTTAAAAACAACTGATAGGCAGGCTATATAAAGAATGACATCATCATGAACGCTCAACATTTTTGTTTCCTCTCGGAAATGGAGCCACGGCCATCAGCGGCCTCCGTGACTTTGGATTGTTATCTCATACTTGCTGTCAGCGTCATTAGACCTGCTTGGTTTCAGAAATAGTTCGAAGCTTCATTCATAATATTGACATATGAATTCTAAAATCAACATTTTTTCACATGTATTCATTCTACACTAATCAGTGTTTCCTCTATATTCATTCTGCGACTGCGATTCTCGTGTTTCACCTAGTGCACCGGGGCAGCCTCAGTATACACACACACGCACACGCACACGCACGCACGCACACACACACACACACACACACACACACACACACACACACACACACACACACACACACACACACACACACACACACACACACAGCGGAGCAGAGGAGAGGCGAAGTGAAGATAATGTTGTCGGTACCAATTACAAACATGATTGGTAGTGAATAGCATTATACTATTTGCAGAATTAGGGTGCTTTCACACCCATAGTTGGGTTCATTTGGTCCGAACTGAGAGGAAAAATGATACATTGTTGCATTTTAGTTCTGGTCCGGTTCCTGTTCCTGTTCACACTGACTTTTTCACAAAACAAGCAGAGGAGTAAACATGAAGTTATACAGACTGACCGGTAACTCACTGATTGTCATCCTGCATCATCACGATCCACGTGTGGAAATCAGATTCCGGTGAATGACAGAAGTTTATGCAGCATTTTAACGCTCCCAGAGGACTGGTGCGAACGCATAGTCTGAACGTCGGGTAGCGCACGAACACGTTCATGAATCGGCGTACTGTGGGATCACTGTCGCATACTTTTTAATGGACTTAATGAACTGACAAAGTACACAGTCAGATACAAGCACAGCAGTTTTACCAGCTTTTGATGAATCAGGGAAAATAACCGTGATAACTTCCAGCAGATGGATTTATTGGTAGTCTAGCTTTTGAAATCACACTCAAATCACATATCTGCTATCATTAAATCCTGTGTTTGGTTCGTTTGCTTTCACACCACAAACGAACCGCACCAGAGTCCGCTTGGAAGTGGACCGAGACCTTCTTCGGCCTCTGCAAATCGGCGTTGGCTCGCTGCTCGCACATCGGCGAGTGATGTGTGAACTGCTCAACGATGCTCGGCGATGCCTCGCAGACACATTCCAGATATCTAGCACACTAAATATCTGGACCTGTTGAGGACTCCGGCCACAAGCTACAGCCAATGAGAGTGCAGGACATGGGTTGAGGGTAAACCTGGGGGAGGAGGGGTCGACTGCAACGACAAGAACTTACTGTATGTGCTGCATTTGCAACACGGAGATAAGTTGTTGTTGCACCAAGACGAATAAATAGTAAAAAAGAGTGGGAAACAGACTATTTTGTTTAGCAATATGTCTTGTGTATGGTATCAAGTCATTTACCGTGTATTTCTCGTGTGTGTTTTCGTAACCCCAATTACAAGATTGCAGGTTGTGTGGTGTGAACAGTACAGCGATGTGACTACTTTGCAAGTGTGAACTAGGCATTAGTAAATTATGGTCCCATTTAGAGTCAAATAGACCATAAAGCAGGGGATGCTTTAGAGCGTGGCTCTCTGCATTTTCATCTTACAACTTTAACCATTTCACAGTGTGTTTTCAGTTCATGAAAGTTACTTGTAACATTTTGGTCGACTAAAAATGTCTTATTTAGCGTTCGGTTGTGCTTAGCTCCACCCTCTGGTGTCACTTCTGGTTGCAAAAAAACAAGATGGTGTCAGCCACAAACCTAAACCCAAGGCTTCAAAACCATAGTCCACAAACCAATGGGTGACGTCACGGTGACTATGTTCACTATTTATAGTCTGTTATAACGCCTTTGTTGACAGAATTTCAATTTTAATTCAGTTGGTACCACCTCGGTCGAGGTTCGAAGCGAGCTGAGACGATTCTAAAAGGTTAAAACACTGCAGACCACTTATTGGTCAGAGAGAATAGTCACTTCCGCGACACGGGACATCCTGCACAAACCCGCCATTTTTAAATAAGCCAATCTTCCGTCAATAGCGACTGCAATTTTTTTATTCACTCGACCCAGATTTAAAAAAATAGCAGGCGGCAAAACCACGCCGTGGTCACTTAAGTGTGTACGTTCCTCTGTTTTTGTTGCCGATGAAAGGACCCAGCAAAGAACACACTGTTTGTGTCGCGTTGAAGATGATGACACGGCAGTTTCACACGACGCAGCTATGACGATCAGCTACAGAATTCCGTATACATTGACGGTGGTATTATCAGCGATGGAAAATTAAATTGGGAAGAGTACCTGGTACCAAAAGCGAATCAAGTGATAAAATACAAAAATGCAATCAATCAAACTTTATTTGTATAACACCTTTTATATATACAGGTTAATGCAGTTCAAAGTCATTCACAGATGACTGACAAGCCGAACATAAGACAGAACAAGTGTGAACCGTGCAAACAACAAAAAAGGACAAAAACAAATAAACAATGTGATAATTTGAGGGCAATGCACGCAAGACAATCAAATGATAAAAAATTATTAAAATACAATTAAAAGCTATAATAACTAATAATAGCTAATAATAGTAGTAAAACAGTATCAAGTAAAATCTAGATTCATAAAATAACAATACAATAGAATAATATTATACAAATGAAATACAATAAAATAAGTGGTTAATAAAATAACAATAACATTTAATAAAATTATACAAGTAAAAAATACAATAAAATAAGTGATACATAAAATGTAATAAAATTATACAAATGAAATACAATAAATTAAGTGATTAATAAAATAACAATACAATTTAATAAAATTATACAAATTAAATACAATAAAATAAGTGATTAATAAAATAACAGTAAAATGTAATACAATTTTACAAATTAAATATATTAAAATAAGTGATTAATAAAATTATAAAATTATACAAATTAAATACAATAAAATAAGTGATTAATAACATTATAAAATGTAATAAATTTATACAAATTAAATTCAATAAAATAGGTGATTAGCTTTTGAGGTGTGTGTTTTTTTTACCGTTACAGTATATATGAATCATTGTCTTTTCATTGAGAGAGTGGGAGAAAGTTCATCCTGAGTTGTTGCCTCTACTCTCAGTATATGTCTTTCTATAAATTCCTTCATTAAAAATGTATTTCATCGCCCCTTAAATTTTCTGATCTTTCTCCCATGTCTTCTCCCTCTGTCTCTTTTTCTCTTTTTCTGTCAAATGTACTGACTGCTTTCTGAGGTTTAGGATATCTGTTTTTTCCCCCCGCTGTCCTCTCTGTGACCTCCTGTTCCGTATCCCATCCATCACTAAAAGGCAAACCATAGGCTACAAACTGCTATACACTCCCATACATTCACACTCACTCATATGTGTGTTTGCAGAACTGGAGAGTTCATAGAATGGCTATACTTCCTCTTAAGGCTTCCTGTCTTTTATCATGTTCCTCCTGAATGTGAGAAGAATGAATCTTGTTCTTCTTCTTCTTCTTGTTCTTCTTGTTCTTGTTCTTGTTCTTTTTCTTCAATATATATATATTGTAGCGACCCTGCAGGACTAACATAAGAGAGACACTTGGGGAGTTCATGGGGGGGAGATGTTGCCCTAGTTAAGCTGGATAGGTCAGGTTCATTAAGAGGGGAGGGCGCAGAGAGAGCAAAGGAGTGTGGGAGAAGGAGGAGGGGGCAGAAGAAGAAAGGCAGCAGGAACACGCCACGTATGTTACGGAGTTTAGCTGATTAGCTAGTTTAGGCTACCAGCCTTTTGTTGTTTTGGGCACTCTTCCAACCCCGGGGTTAGCCTGTATCATAGGGTAATAAAACCCGGTTCGCCGGTTAAACTTCAGCCACCTTGTCCTCATCATTTAGCTAGCTAGCCAGCCGTGCTACGGAGCCGCGAGCGCTACACTGGTGTCAGAAGTGGGATTCCCCGCCCCCACTCCCCGCACGACAGCTGGCTACCACCGCTAGCTACCACCGGAGGAACGAGATGGCTGAACAGATGGAAAAGTCGGACTTCTACGCCGCATACACCCCCCCAGAAACACCAATGAGAGAGCCAACAGATGATGGCCTGGTTGTAAGGAGAAAAGTGGTGAAAATAACTCACTCACCGCTCGCTACACTGCTGACTGACGTCCCTGCTGTGATGGAAAACAGTCCGTTCCAGTTGGCCGCAAATCCAACTCCATGCTCTGGAGGATCAAATGTAAACAATGCAGCCGCATGCAGACCGCGCATCGGCCAATCAGAAAGCGATGACGTCACCACTCTGACGGCTCCCGAAGGTAAAAGAGGTGGCCAACCAAAGTCTATCCCAGAGTTAGAGAAAGACATTACAGCTACAATTGAGGATGGCTTTATGCAGAGAATGAGCACTGCAATGGAGCATGCTTTTGGACATTTCCTGAATAATTCTAGAGGCAGCCTTATGTCCAGGATGGGAGGAGAACCAAAGAGTCGTGTGACTAGTCCTCTTGAGTCAGAAAGCCATGCTAAACCGGCTAACACAAATAATGCATATGTGGGCACCAACCAAGCCCGTACCAAAACTGTCAGAGCTAAGGATGAGTATGTTACTGTTGCTAACATCCATGACGCTAGTGTTCCTGTTGACGTTACGGGTTCAAAAACTACCCAACCTCCCGGTGAGGGCGCCACTGTGGATACCCACCCTGTGGGGAGACTTGGCAAGTGTAGCTCCCTTACCTCGGCTTCAGTTACTTCACCTGCTGCCGTCAACCAGCCAGGTGACCTGATACCTGCTCTGACTACTGCGCTTACTACGGCCTTGATGAGTGTTAAGGAAATGGCCCCGACCCCATCCCTCAGAGACAGCCTCCTGAGCGTTGGGCGCTATGATGGACTCACTTCATGGGAGACGTACTGGGTTCAGTTCTGTCTTCTAGCAACAGCCAATGGCTGGTCCCCTGAAAAGAGAGCTGTCCATTTAATCTCGGCATTGGAGGGTGAGGCTAGGAAAGTACTGCTGGATGTGACTGTGGACGACCTGGAGAACCCACAAGCTATATCTATGGCCCTGGAGAGACGCTTTGGGAACACCACCCCCGCAGTTGTGATGCGGCAGAGGTTCAACAAACGAGTGCGGGCACCTGGAGAAAAGCTGGGAGTGTTTGCGGCAGAGCTGCGCTACCTCGCCCAAAGAGGATTCCCTGATTTTGATGATGCAACACGCTTGGTGCTAACCAAGGAGGCATTCATTCGTGGCCTTCTACCCCTCCCATTACGGCAACAGATCCGGCTGGCTGACCCTCAGACCCTGGAAGCAGCTCTAGAGAAAGCACTGGCAGTGGAAGACATCCTCGTAGAGGGTTTCGAGCCTCACCCCAGACAGGTGTCGACACGCCCCAAGACTCAAGCCGTTCAGCTTCCTGGACCAACCTCCGTGCCGATGGGCCCAGGACGCCCACCAATGTCACCAGAAGATCGACAGAGCCAAATCTGCTGGAGGTGCAACCAGGGAGGTCACTCACGGCGCTTTTGTCCAGTCCCTGATTCCGCCTTGGGTGCATCGGCGCCGGGAAACGCTCGAGGCTTGGTTTAGAGGGGAGCGACCCGAGCCACCCTTCTCTCCCCACAGGTTGTGACACTCAACCGGTGATAAAAGCGCTCAACCTCCCTGTTACTCACGCCCTTTTCCCCCCTAACACATCCAACACTGATGGCTGCCGAGTACCCGCCTTGGTTAATGGTCGGTTGACTCACGCCCTGCTCGACACAGGCTCGACGGCAACTCTCCTTCACCCTGATCTCCTGCCAACTGGAACTCAGCCCCAAGCCACCAATCTTCCGCTAATCACAGTCACCGGGGGAGAAGCTCCCATGTTGGGGAGGTGTGAAGCACAGATACAATTGGGGGCCTATTCAGCCTGCCAGCCGGTCTGGGTCGCCGAAGTTAAAGAGGACTGTTTAATTGGACTAGACTTTCTGCGTAGTGCAAAGGCAGTACTGGACTTCAACAAACGGACCATTACGTTCCCGGACGAGACGTCCATCCCCTTTCTGAACGATTCCCTCATTCCTGAAATGACCGAGAAGGTAGTTGGGGACGACGGAATGGAATGGGACCCACCATGTTCTCCTGATCCTCCTCAGTGGGAGGCCCCTTTCACAGAAAGCCTTTTGCCACTGTCCGAAGACAACCTCACAACCCCAGACACAGCGGTTCACACCAAGCCACATTTACCTGCAGTCGTACAGGCCGCAACTGTGGCCCCCATGTCTGAGAAAGAGTCAGTGGCCATTACGACTGTCAAAGACCTGTGGGAGAAGAATCGTGAGGGTCTGCACTCGGAGCAGCAGGATAGGCTCTGGAACCTCCTTCATGAGTATCGACACAGTTTCTCCACCAACCCAAACGATGTGGGTCGCACACACTTGGTTCAGCACTCCATCAATACTGGGGATGCACAGCCAATCCGCCAGCGGCCTAGGCGACTTCCCTATGCCCGCCAAGCTGCAGCGAACCAGATGCTACAAGAGATGAAGGATGCTGGCATTATCGAGCCATCAGAAAGTCCGTGGGTGTCACCAGTCGTTATGGCCCCTAGGAAGGATGGGAAATTGAGGTTTTGTGTCGACTTCCGACCCCTGAATGACAAAACAGTGAAGGACTCCTATCCACTGCCGCGGATAGACGAGTCTCTGGACTATGTGGCTGGCTCAGCATGGTTTTCGTCGTTGGACCTCCGGAGTGGATATTGGCAGGTGGCCATGGCTCCAGAGGACAAGGCCAAGACCGCCTTTACCATGGGACGTGGCCTGTGGCAGTTCACCACCATGCCGTTCGGGCTGTGCAACGCGCCAGCAACATTCGAGAGGCTGATGGAAAAGGTCCTTGTTGGTGTGCCCCCCGAGCGCTGCCTCGTCTACCTCGATGATCTCCTTGTCCATGGGCCCAGTTTTGATGCTGCACTCGAGAGCCTAGGAGAGGTACTGGAGCGGATCAAGTGTGCGGGCCTGAAGCTTCATCCCGGGAAGTGCAGCCTTCTGCAGCGGGAGGTCTCCTTTCTGGGTCACAGAGTCAGTGGAGCTGGCATTTTGACAGAGCCTGACAAGGTGGCGGCTGTCCGAGACTGGCCTACCCCCACTGATGTCCACCGGCTGAGATCCTTCTTAGGATTAGCGTCCTACTACAGGCGGTTTGTGGCTGGATTCTCTACTGTGGCTGCGCCCATGTTCAACTTACTGCGCAAGGACACACCCTACAAGTGGGGACCAGATCAGGATGCGGCCTTCCACC
The DNA here is from genome assembly GCF_043250625.1 of Sebastes fasciatus. Lineage (NCBI taxonomy): Eukaryota > Metazoa > Chordata > Actinopteri > Perciformes > Sebastidae > Sebastes > Sebastes fasciatus. The sequence continues at coordinate 3,189,014 of NC_133814.1, forward strand.
AGCTGAAGCAGGCCTTATGCAAAGACCCGGTGCTGGTTGCACCCGACCCAGAGCTGCCATTTATCCTTGACACAGACGCCAGCGACACAGGCCTTGGTGCTGTACTCTCGCAGCTGACCCCGGAGGGTGAGCGTGTTGTTGCTTACCATAGCCGCACCCTCGATAAGCCAGAGAAGAACTACTGTGTCACTCGCAGAGAACTGTTAGCGGTGGTTGATGCAGTGAACCATTTCAAACACATCCTCTGTGGTCTTCCGTTCACCATCCGTACGGATCACGCTGCCTTGAAGTGGCTCATGTCATTCAAAGAGCCGGAAGGGCAAGTAGCCAGATGGATCGAACAACTCCAGGCCTTTCAGTTCACCATACAGCACAGAGCTGGTGAGAGCCACACAAATGCAGACAGTCTCTCCCGTCGACCGTGTGCCCCGGGCTGTCACCACTGCAACCAGGCCGAAGAACGTGAAGCGGCAAACCTACACACTGGAAAGGTGATCTGTCGGGCTCTGTTACCCGACAATGAGAGAGGGTGGAGAGAACTGCAGCTCGAGGACCCTGATCTTGAAATGGTCATAACGTGGCTGGAAAAAGACATCCAGCCACCCTGGGATGATGTGGTTGCCAAGTCTGCCACTGTCAGAGGACTCTGGTCTCAATGGCCTGGAGTGGAACTGCAGGAAGGAGTCCTGAAGAGGTGCTGGCGTGAGCCCGCCACCGGAGAGCCACGATGGCAAGTGGTTGTACCCAAAAATCTCCGCAAGGGAGTTCTTGAGATGCATCATGGATCCCCTGGAGTTGGTCACTTTGGAGTGACAAAGACATTGAGACGGCTGAGACAGACATTCTATTGGGGCCAGAGCAGGAGGGATGTTGAGGACTACTGCCGCCGCTGCGATGCCTGTACTGCCCGTAAAGGCCCCCAAGGTCAGTCTCGCGCACCCTTACAGCAGCATCGTGTAGGGGCACCAATGGACAGAGTGGCAGTCGATGTGTTGGGACCACTACCCCGTACCAGTAGAGGGAACCGGTACGTGCTAGTCGCCATTGACTACTTTACAAAGTGGCCCGAAGCCTACCCCCTTCCTGACCAAGAGGCGACGACCATGGCTGAGGCCTTGGTGCAAGGAATGTTCAGCCGCTTTGGAACGCCCTCACAGCTCCACTCAGATCAGGGGCGGAACTTTGAATCACAGGTGTTCACTGCGATGTGTAGCCAGCTCGGCATCCAGAAGACAAGGACCACCCCGCTTCACCCACAAAGCGACGGATTAGTGGAACGGTTCATGCGGACCTTGAGTGCCCAGCTGGCCCTCACCACTGCCCCAGACCAGGGTGATTGGGACCTGCAGATACCCCTCATCCTCATGGCATGCCGCAGTGCAGTCCAGGAATCCACCGGCTGTACTCCTGCATTGTTGATGTTGGGCAGGGAGCTAAGAACGCCACCCGAGCTGGCCTATGGTCGACCGCCCGATGCACCGGACGCCATGGCTGGGCCAGAATATGCCAGCCAGTTACAGGACCGTTTGGAAACGGCCCACAGCTTTGCCCGGCATCAATTACAACAGGCTGGGGTCCGTCAAAAGCGCGGCTATGACGCCCATGTCAAAGGTCAGGACTTCCAGGCTGGGGACCTTGCCTGGGTGTATGGACCCAAGAGAGTGAAGGGCCGCTGCCCCAAGTTGGACAGTGCATGGATTGGTCCCTGCTACGTGGTCGAGAGAGTGGGGCAGGTTGTCTATCGTGTCAAACTGGCACCCAGAGGACGCACAGTGGTACTGCACCGGGACAGGATGGCACCGTACCGGGGAGACCAGCAGCCAGCCTTCCCAGGGACACCTACCAGAGCGCAAGCCAGGCCACCTCGCCGCCGGAGAGACCCACCCATGCAGCAGCAGGATGTTCTTCAAGAAGAAGTGGTGACACCGCTTGGTGCCGTAGTGCCAAGGAATGCCTCTGCCACACCCAGAGCTCCTCTGGGGGATCATGGAGTCCGGAGGTCGCAGAGGGAACGGCGATTGCCAGGTCGCTTTCAAGACTTTGCTCTTCCTCGGGGACGAGGAATTAGAGGGGGGTGGGCCATGTAGCGACCCTGCAGGACTAACATAAGAGAGACACTTGGGGAGTTCATGGGGGGGAGATGTTGCCCTAGTTAAGCTGGATAGGTCAGGTTCATTAAGAGGGGAGGGCGCAGAGAGAGCAAAGGAGTGTGGGAGAAGGAGGAGGGGGCAGAAGAAGAAAGGCAGCAGGAACACGCCACGTATGTTACGGAGTTTAGCTGATTAGCTAGTTTAGGCTACCAGCCTTTTGTTGTTTTGGGCACTCTTCCAACCCCGGGGTTAGCCTGTATCATAGGGTAATAAAACCCGGTTCTCCGGTTAAACTTCAGCCACCTTGTCCTCATCATTTAGCTAGCTAGCCAGCCGTGCTACAGAGCCACGAGCACTACAATATGTATACTTACATTTGCATGAAGTAGGCATATTTAACCACTCCCATGTTGATAAGAGTATTAAATACTTCACAAATCTCCCTTTTGGATTCGATTGAAAGCCCTAATAATAAAGTAAAGCAGCTACTAGTGACTTTATTTAATTGTTACTCCCAAAGGCAACCCCAGCTATTATTAACTGCTGCTTTTATAACAGAAAAAACAAACCAATAACACATAAATAAAGCCTCCAGTAGCTGTCACCAAGTGTTTATTGCAACAGGTGTTCTGCTGTCAGGGCTACATTTTCATCTAAGTTGATGTCTTGGACATGCATTGTTCCCACATCAGTGTGCTGCTCACAATATGCTAATTACAGCACATGTCCTCATTGCTGCAAAATCGTGTGAAGTCACTTCAACGAGGTGTTGGCGGGCGTGTAAGAGTAACCCAGCTGTCGTTCAGCTGAGGTCAGCCTCTAACAATCACCATCTATTCAGAATAAAGGCAGTTCGGAGCTTTTTCAAAGGGAAAGAATTGACATTCATTTTCTACCTCACGCGTCCCACTTTTTGATGCCGTTCACGCTCTGCAATTACATCTGATTGGATGTCTGTCAGGTGGAACTCAAATGCGTGAGTGTGAAAGGGAAAGGGAGGACTTCTTTTGTACAAAGGTGTACTTCTAAAGGGAAGTAGATGCTTTTACCTTTCTGTTCACTTAGTGATAGTTCTCCCTGTGAGAGGATTGTGGATGTGCTGCGAGCATTTTTTTTTTTATTTGGCTGATGTATGTAAGATTAACTTGTTTTTTATGATCTTAATCAAATACAGAAGATCAAACCACTTGGCATACGTCTGCCCGTTTCCAGAATGGCAATTATTTGTGTACTGTGAGTTACACAATCAAATCCGACGCAAATCTGCCCTTCAACATTGTGTCAATGTTTTCCCAGGCGTTCAGCGCACACTTAACTGAAGGGTTTCTGCACAACTCTTTCTGTTTATTCTTTATGCCTTTGCCTGCTGCTAAACAGTTGCATCTGCCTATATGAGGAACGCATAAAAACACACATACTGCCAAAGTGTTACGTGGGTGCAGAAAAGCAGATGCATATCCGTGTTTACCGAGCAGCTTCGTGATAAACTCTGCTCACCCCCGGGGTTGGTACAGTATGCGCTGCACCGCATGGCCCTGACTCTTTTGTTCAGGCTTCATCCTCTGATGAAGCTTGTTGACTGATGATAGATAGATAGATAGGCCCGCACTGGCTTTGATGGGTTATGAGGAAAAATGCTATTTTGGGTTTGCTTCCACATCAGTTGGAGCTCGCTCCCACTGCTTATGTCTTCCACTTTGTGAGATGTTAGCGTCTGCAACAACACTCCGATCATCATCAACATAGTAGGCAACCAGTTTTTGACATCATTGGGCACAGGCCCGTGACGGGAGACTTTGACCAATCACAGGTGATTTCAGAGAGAGAGAGAGAGAGAGAGAGAGAGAGAGAGAGCATTCCTATTGGCTGTGCTCCGGCTGGTGGGCGGTGTTTGGTATTTCCTCAACTTGATCTCCTACGAATGTCCAGCAACACGTGATGCATGTGTCAATTTCCACTGCAGTCTTTTCAAAATAAAACTACTTTGTTATGTTTAAGAAAATCTACTTGGTTAGGCTTAAGCAGAAAAATACTTAGTTAGGTTTAGGAAAAGATCGCGGTTTGGGTTAAAATAACATCAGAAGTGCTGTAACTTAAGTACGGAAGTTACATGACAAATAAAATCGACTTTGACTTTTGGTTTCACACAGGACATGAACACCGGTCTCCTGGGCGAATGTCTTGAGTTTTTTGACCCACCCGTCTACCCCGACCTCCTCCCTACATGGCGTTCGCTGCTCTTTATACTTCCCGGTTCACAATTACGTGGGTTACATACGAATTGATTTAGTGTTGAAAAAATATGGCAAAATTTGTGTCGTATGTGCACGAATCAATACATTCAATTTTGTGATTATTTCACAAACTGCTGTGCGACTGGGCTGTGATATACCATGTCTGTGGTAAAAGAGTTTAAAATACATATATTAAAGGTCCCATATCATGCTCATTTTCAGGTTCATACTTGTATTTTGTGTTTCTACTAGAACATGTTTACATGTTATAATGTTAAAAAAAACTTTATTTTCCTCATACTGTCGGCCTGAATATACCTGTATTTACCCTCTGTCTGAAGCGCTCTGTTTTAGCGCATTTCAACGGAATTACGACGGAATTGCAACAGAATTGCGTTGCTTGGCAACAGTTTGGGCTCATGTTTACTTCCTGTCAGCTGATGACATTAACATACACTGCAGCAGGAAATAAACTGGGACACATTTAGAATGTTTACATTTAAATCTGTGTAAAGGGTCTAAGTATTGTATATTCGTGACATCACAAATGGACCGAAATCCTGACAGCTTGTTTGAAATGCAGAGTTTCTGAATACGGGATGTGTGTATTTCCCTGTGGATTGAGGGTTTCGATACTTTCACAGTATTTATATAGGACTTAAGCCTGCTTTATGATAAAAAAAACATGAAAATCTCACTTTTTTATAATATGGGATCTTTAAAGTCTTTTTTCGCACTGTGTGTATTTTGTGAGTGTGTGTTGTCGAGCTTGAGAGAAAAATAGATTGATTTAGAAATAAGCTCCGGAAAGATATAAAGATAGATAATATAGATTCCCACTACCAGAGGGAAAACTGATACCCGATTTGGACTGAATGTTGATCTCGTTTCAGCAACATAATCTCTGTCCCCCCTTCATCTACCGCCTGTCTGACGGCAACTTGTACCTCAAAGTGAGATGAAAAAGTCAGCACTAAATCACGGAAATTAGCACAAGCGTTGAAGCAGAAAATAGGCTCTTTTTTTTTTCAAGTGTTTGCTCTTTTGCGAAAACAGAAATTAACAAAGTTTCTGAAGCACTGTCTTTCGTAAAACTAACCAAATAAAAACAAATCAATGCCATGTAATTGCTAAAGGCTTTCATTTTATAGCGGGGGAAAGGAAAAGGCAGCTGGATGGCGTCTCCATCCTGCGGGAGTTTACTACCGGGCAAACAACTTAGTGTGTGCTGGGGAAAGAATGCAATGTGCTGTAGCTCATCTGCATTAAGCGTCTCTTGTCTCGCATGCGTGCGCGCCTCTTTTCTGACAGTTCCCCCCGTTACAACAGGGCGCCATCTGGCTCTGAAGGGAGAGGACGGTGGAGCAGTGAGGAGTAGAAAGACAGCAAAGACTATAGAAGCAGTCAGAAAAAGAACACAGTCACATACTAACAGCTAACAGATGGGCAGAAAGAAAAGTGCTTGGCAGTGCTGCCACTGTCTCAACTCATTTTCTGCCAAGGAAAAGAGAAAAAAGAGCAAGGTAGAGGTAGACATTATACTGCACATCTCAAGCATAACCAAAGAGATTTTCTTTCTACGCTGCAAAAGCGGGGGGATAATGAAGCTGAATGCTGCCAACCCAATGATGAACCAAAAAAAAGGTTGTTTGACTGTGCATGGTAGAGCTAGTTATTTTACAGTAATGCAGAAATATATATCCCATTTGTCCAGGGCTGTAAAGGTTTAAATTTAAGGCCGCGTCACGTACATAGTAAATGAACAGTTGGATTTATAAGTGTCAAAGCAGCATATTGTATCTGTCTTAAGTTACACTTTTACTGCTTTGTTTACAAAAGTTCCCGCTGGAAGCAATCCTTTAATAGCATAAGAAAACAATTTAACACAGCAGGTTAAAGTTTTGTGTTTTTAATTTTTGTTTGTGGGCAATTTCCATTTGGATTACATATTGTGCCTTCGAAAACTTTTACCGGAGCAGTAACTGATCTAGATTAGGGATGTCACGAGAACCGATACTTCGGTACCAAGTCGATGCCAAAATTCTAAAAAAGTGACGGTACTCTTTTTCTACAGTACCGAAGGTACCGTACGATGCCTGTAATGGTCATTGGTAGGGATGTGACAGTGAGGAACATTTTCCCACCGGTTAATAAACTTGTGACAACACCGGTGTTACCGATTACACCGGACATTTTACAGGAAAAGATGACGGTCAACATGTGCAGAGCGCTGACTCTGATCTTTACCGTTGGGTGGCGGTGTGTCTGGTCTCTCCGGTAAAGCTTTTGCTGTGGGGCTCCGCTGTGGGGGTCTACCTGGCACCGCTGCTCCGTGCACATCGGCTGTGATGGCTCCATCCACCTCGCGGCGATTACCTCATTAACGTTATGGTTCCCTTATAGCGTTGGGATTAAACGTGAAATATTGCTGCTTATTCCTGCTCCTACTCCTGCTACTATGAGCTGAAGGACCAGATGTAGTGTCCGTCGTTTGACTATCCATTGATAACATGCCGCTGATACGCCAAAATGAACAAAATGGGTCAATTATTTTTATTTATTACTTAAAGGCTACATGCCTCTGTTTTTTGCAATGTTCAAATGTTTTTAATAAAAGAGTACGTGATGAATTACAGGGGATTTATTGTTGTTGTTGTTTTTTTTTACCGTGGTATCAAATTGGTATCGAGAATCGTGGAAATTCACTGGTATTGGTATCAACTACTAGATATCTGGTACCGTGACATTTCTAATCTAGATATACTGTAAAGTTATAACGTTAGAACTCAACAGTTTGTCTCTATTGCCTGATTTTGACACTTCTTGGCTAATTTGCTCAGAGTTCTCGTTTTTTTTATCTTGAAAGGATTTTTTTTTGCTTACAAGCAGAAACCTTTTTTTACAATTTTTGAAGTGGCCTTTTTTCCAGCTTAGCATAAAGAATAGAAACATGGGAAACAGGCTCTGTATAAAGGCAACAAAATCTGCCTACCAGCAATTCTAAGGCTCATTAAAAAAACACCTAACATCTTGTTTGTTTAATCTGTACAAAATCCCAGTTTTAGTATAGGCCTACTATGGATTTACAGTTGTTTAGTGCCTCAATCCTGAGCGTACGATGGGACATTTCAGCCAGATAAATATTTTTTGGAGCCAGTGCCTATGTCCAAGTCTATGTTCTATATGATCTATTTTTTCAATAAATCAATAAATATATATATATACTGTATATATGTGTGGGTGTGTGTAAGGGATAATGTACAGCAAGCCGGTCATTGTTGTGAAAGAAACCCCAACAGAGCGATGCCGCAAAGCGGAGGGTTCTCTCATCACCCTGAAGGGGATTCTTTCACAACAATGACCCGCTAGCTGTACATTATCCCGCTTATTACACGGCTACTTACTGAAGAAATCAATATTTTGACACAAAAACGGTTTGCCAGAGTCTGACATCTGAACTGTGCCCATAGCAACGGCCTGGTATACATAGCAACGGTCTGTTATACATAGCAACGGTCTGCTATACATAGCAACGGCTTGTTATACATAGCAACGTTCTGCTATACATAGCAACGGTCTGCTATACATAGCAACGGCTTGTTATACATAGCAACGTTCTGCTATACATAGCAACGGTCTGCTATACATAGCAACGGCTTAATATACATAGCAACGTTCTGCTATACATAGCAACGGCTTGTTATACATAGCAACGTTCTGCTATACATAGCAACGGTCTGCTATACATAGCAACGGCTTGTTATACATAGCAACGTTCTGCTATACATAGCAACAGTCTGCTATACATAGCAACGGTCTGCTATACATAGCAACGGCTTGTTATACATAGCAACGTTCTGCTATACATAGCAACGGTCTGCTATACATAGCAACGGCTTGTTATACATAGCAACGGTTTGTTATACATAGCAACAGTCTGTTATACAGAAATTACAGACTGCAGGATTGATCAATCAGAATCGAGTATTCAACACAGACGTGTGATAAATAGGGATATCGCAATGCTTGTAGAATCGCAATACACATTGAATCGGCACCCAAGTATGGTGATAGTATCGGATCTTGAGATAGGTGTATTGTACCAGCCCTAGAAAACATCCTGTTTCAGTCAGTTGATGAGTGGGAGAAAATAGCACTGCACTCTGTTTTCATGTGTTTTACTCCCCACTCTCTGTAGTCATCAAAGCAATGAGATTCTTTCTTCAGCCTCTCAGCAGGATTTGGTATCCGGGTTAATGGAACCTCAAGGCTCATGTGTGTGTGTTCAAGGCTCTCTTTTGGGCATAATTTGGTTTTGTGTTACCCCTCAATCCTTCCTCGGTCCCTGTTGGTGCCTTTCAGACCCACACTGCTCTCATTTCCTCTTAACCAAACCACATTTCATCAGCTGTTTCTCTTTTTATTAAAAGACTCCATCTGTTTATATAGAAACCCCAGCAGCTTCGGATGAATCACTTCTGAGCTTCTCTCACCATGTTTGACAAATGCAGGTGCCAGACTCAAGACCTGAGACATTACACCTGTGCAATTACACAGAAAGCTCCGGGATAACACTGATAGACGAGTGCTGTCTCCCATTGTCCTGCACAGCTTTAGTTGTCCGTGTCGGTCTTTGTCTCGTCTGTGACTGCCAACTATCTCTCTGATGTTCTCGGGGGGATGGGGGTGGGGTTAACACAAGTGGTAGTTGAACCTGCCAATCATTTCTATAGCTTGAATATTGAGACAAGAGGCAGCTTAGTGGATAATGGCACAGGAAGAGAGGGATATAAATACCAGAATGCAGTAAGGATTCCTGTTAATGCCCTTTATTTATTGTTATTTGGAAATTAATTTTCAACAAATTAGGGCTGTCAAAAGGGTTAAAGTTAATCGCGATTAATCATAAATTAATCAAAAAAAATGTTATCTGTTCAAAATGTACCTCAAAGGGATTATTTGTCAAGTATTTAATACTCTTATCAACATGGGAGTTATCGCGTTAACGGAGGTTCCATTAAGTTGCAATATGATGCGTTCACACTTTATCCAGTAAATCAGCAAAAATGAATTGGCCGAAGTTAAACTATAACGATATTATGATGCTTTCAAGTGTAAAAAAATAGGGATGCATCGATCCACCATTTTCAGTCCTGATTGCGATACCTGGGCTGAATGGCTCACTGCATGGAAGTGACTGGGATCATTCTTTCATGTGTAAGGCAACGTCAGGCTTGACTTAAACATTGCTTTTCTAACTTTGCAAAAACAAAATGTAACAAACAAATAGATATAAATGTTTTGAATTGTTATTTATTATTAGAATAATAAATCGTCCACCAGCAATTTCTTCAAAATGAACAGGAATAACAATTTTAGGTGTAAACCTTTTTTACTGCAGCAACAAATTGGTCAAAACTTTAATAACAATTCCAGTCTATAATGTATATATAGTACATAAACTATTTTGTGACCCGACCGCCATGTTGAGATCAGTTGAGGAAATACCAAGCCCCGCCCACCAGCTGAAGCAAACTTTCTCATCTTACAGCTAAACAGTACACTACAAGATGTTTCTGAAAACATTTGAGGAGTACAGTAGAGTACAGTAGAGTACAGGAGTACATTACAGTAACAGAATATTGATTCATATTTGATCAGCGCTGCCTAGTTTGACTGTTTGATCGGAGTTTCTGAGTGATTGACAGCTGCCTCTGTTGAATGAACAGCCAATAGGAACACTCTCTCTCTCTGAAATGACCTGTGATTGGTCAAAGTCTCCCGTCACGGGCTAGATTTTCTAAAGCCTGAAAACAGAGCCATGAGGAGGAGCAGAAGTCTAGCTATCTCTCAGAACACTTGAACTACAATATGCTGAAAGGTTATTATGGAATGTTTGCCCAATGATGCCAAAAAAATTCTGCCTACCGCCACTTTAAGATATTAAACAAGACATCCCATTCTGGTAATGTGTGCTTATGGCTGGTTTAAGAGTGTAAAGTTGGTCGAGCTCTGTCATCGATGCAATGTACTTGTCGGGCCGTTTGGTGGTTCAGTGTGAGACTAGGATTGATGGAGGTGGCAGATTGCTTTGGATGGAAAATGCATTCCGATTACGATGTAACAGGTGTTGTCAGGGATCCACAAGAGCACAGAGTCTGTTTTCATGTTCCCCCTGCAGCTGATAAATAGTTTTAATTATTCAATCTGGTAGTGATGACACAGTTTCTTGCCTATATACAGGCTTCATTGTAAGACGTTAAAGGGGACATATTATGCTTATGTTCAGCTTCAAACTGTAATTGGTGTTACTACTAGAACATGTTTACATGCTGTTATTTTAAAAAAAAAAATATTTTCCTCAAACTGTCTGCCTGAATATGCCTGTATTCATCCTCTGTCTGAAACGCTCCGTTTTAGCTCATTTCAACGGAATTGCAACGGAATTACGTTGCTAGGCAACAGCTTGGGTCCATGTTTACTTCCTGTCAGCTGATGACATTCACATACACTGCAACCGGAAATAAACTGGGACACAGTTAGAATGTTTACATTTAAAACCGCGTAATGGTCTAAATATTGTATATTTGTGACATCACAAATGGACAGAAATCCTAATGGCTTGTTTCAAACACACAATTTCTGAATACAGGCTGTGTGTATTTCTCTGTATATTGAACGTTTCGATACTTTCACAGTATTTATATGGCACTTAAACCTGCTTTATACCATAACAGACATGACAATCTCACTTTTTACAATATGGGACCTTTAACATTAGCTCTATGCAGCTTTTAAGACATAATTAAAACTACTAATGGCAACTTCTGTAAAAAAAAGAAGCAACCAGAGTTAGTGTTTGTTGGAACAGTGAAAAGACAAACCATGACATTTTTGATGAGTTTAGTTTTGGTTCTGTCAAGTTTGAATGAAGTGTGTTTTATAGTGATCAGTGAGGTAAAATTACTGTTTCCGTCAATGGAGACCTTTAAATATTGTGAATTTTTGCATCAGACTTCTGGCATATTTTGCTGGTGCACAGCAGGGGTTGATCACCCTGTCCTGAGACAGTATTGGAATTAAGTCGTCACCTCTCATACAGACAGTATTGATCTTTCCATCTCTTGGAAAGAAAGCAAATAACTGTATTTCCCCAAAACTATTGGTTTAACAACATAAGATTGAGTGTTTCATATAAACTTTTATGGATGTAATTTTGTTTTTCTCGCATCATTTCATTCATGATGTTGTGCCAGTGTGTTTTTTTGCCACATGGCCGTGTGTGCACTCCTGATTGTTTCCCATCTATTGAAGAGTTTTTTTTACGTGTAGTGATGTAGCTGCTGAAGCATATCAGGGCTGGATTAGTCATGCACTGCAACACCTTCCCTGCTGCTTGAACATTGATGTTTCGATGTGGTCCTTCGCCCAGACAGAAATAAAAGACAGCGTGATGGAATCTAATTTCCTTTTTCTTAAAAGTACGTGCAGAGAGCTTATTGTATATTTACTTTTTTGTTCTGTATAAAACCCCCCGATGTGACTGTTACAAGCTCATTATCAGTCATTATAAGCCTTATACACCGATCAGCCATAACATCAGGTCAGCATGGGGCACCCTGACAGGTCTGCGGCTACGCAGCCCTCGTACGCAACAAACTGCGATGCACTGTGTGTTCTGACACCTTTCTATCGGAACCAGCATTAATTGAATTTCCCCTCAGGGGGATCAATAAAGTGCCTTCTTCTTCTCTTCTTCTTCTTAACTTTTTCAGCAGTTTGAGCTCCAGTAGCTCTTCTATTGGATCGGACAACACGGGCCAGCCTTCGCTCCCCCCACTTTTGGTAGGTCCTGACCACTGCAGACCGGGAACATCCCACAAGAGCTGCAGTTCTGGAGATGCTCTGACCCAGTCGTTTAGCCAGCACTATTTGGCCCTTGTTGTCAAAGTCACTCACATCCTTACGCTGGCCCATTTTTTCTGCTTACAACACAAAGTGCAAAGTTCAGAATTGTCACTTGCTGTTTAATATATCCCCCCCACTGCCAGGTGCCATTGTAACCAGATAATCAATGTTATTCCCTTCACCTGTCAGTGATCTTAAAGTTATGTCTGATCGGTGTAGATGTGGGTCAGTAGGGGCCTATTTCACCTACTATGTTGTAAAAGTGAAAGTGAAACTTTAAGGGGCAATCTCGAAGATTTTAATTTAAATAAATGTCTGTTAAGTCATTATCTGACTGCCACTAGTAGAAAGTGCCAGCTTTAGAGTAGTTAAGCTTCATTTCCTCATATGGCTTCCCTCAGCACAGTGTTTCAGGGGAACATTAGCTGCTGACCCCTGGGTGAGAGCTAGATGGGATACTGACAGTCCAACAAAAGCTAACCGGTTGAATAGGCCACTGATGATATCTGCTGCGATCAGTCGGACAAAAGATGTGCCTGTAAATGAGGTGCAAGGCATACAACGGGTATCACTGTGGTATACGTGATTGTGGCCTTTCAGCAAATTTTATAGGCTATTCATCCTGGACACTGTGTATTGTGCTCATGATAGAGAGATATATTAGCGGTGTATTGTGGGGATGTCATTGACATATAACAAGGAACATGTTTTCCACCGCCATGTTTCCATCATTCCAGGATAATTCTTTTATCTGGTTCAGAGATCATTACTGACAATTGCATTGCAGTTGCCTGATTTAGTCATGATTATATAAAGGTGCAGTGTGTAGGATTTGGCGACATATAGCTGTGAGGTTGCAGATTGCAACCAACTGAAACTTCTCCCGTGTGCCGAGCGTGTAGGAGAACTGAGTTGGCCGATGTGAAAATGCGAATGGACCTATCTAGAGCCAGTGTTTGGTTTGTCTGTTCTGGGCTACTGTATAAACATGGCAGCCGGCTCCGTATGTAAATATAAACGGCTCATTCTAAGGTAACGAAAACACCATTCTTATTTTCAGGTGATTACACACTAAAGAAAACTTACTTAATAATATAGTATTCCATTTCTGCTAATAGATCCACCTAAATGCTAAACACTGGCCCTTTAATTTAAAGGTCCCATATTGTAAAAAGTGAGATTTTCATGTCGTTTATATTATAAAGCAGGTTTAAGTGCTTTATAAATACTGTTAAACTATCAAAACGCGAAATATATGGAGAAATACACACAGCCCGTATTCAGAAATTGTGCGTTTGAAACAAGCCGTTATGATTTCTTTCCATTTGCAATGTCACAAATATACAATATTTAGACCATTACACGTTTTTTTAACGTAAATGTTCTAAATGTGTCCCAGTTTATTTCCTGTTGCAGTGTATGTAAATAAGATCAGCTGACAGTAAGTTAACATGGACCTAAACTGTTGCCTAGCAACGCAATTCCATTGCAATTCCGTTTAAATGCACTAAAACGGGGTAGGAGGTTAATTACAGGGTTACGAGTTAGGAGGGTAATTACAGGTATATTCAGGCAGACAGTATGAGAAAAATATATATATTTTTTAACATGACAGCATGTAAACATGTTCTAGTAGAAACACAAAATACAAGTATGAACCTGAAAATGAGCACGATATGGGACCTTTAAACTTAAGAAATATTTAAGATTTTAAGCCAAGTTTTCAGGAGTTTTAAGTAATCTTTTTTTAATCTTTTTTTTCACAATTTCAGTGTGGATTTGGTGATACCTGTGTTACTGGTGGTAAGAGTACATTTTAATGATACAGATCCCAGAGTATGGAGCCCCGAAACTGACAACATCTTACCATAAAGCAAGGAATCTCTGTATGTGTGTGCGTGTGTGTGTCCTTCGCATATCTCGAGAACCGTTCAACCGATCTACTTCACACTTGGTGGGTGTATTGCTGGGGACCCAAGGATGTGCAGTGTAGAATCGCGAGACTCTTCATAAACTGTGAATAACAAAGCGAACAACGTTTTTTTTGCAGCGGCGGGGGGGGGCGGGGCGGGGCTTCAGAGCTCTACGGACTGAGTTCAGCACGTCATCCACAGCGGGCCTTTACAGGCTGTGGCTCCTTGACTGCAGTTTACTTTTGCTGTTGGATGCTGGATATACTAACGTTACAACCAAACTCTTCTTTACTTCCCTGGAGTCGAAGAGCAATAAGCAGTTCTGAAGAGCACTTCCAAGGGGCCAAGCAATCGGCCCGCTCTGAATGGCCACGCCCCCAATGGGAAGTGTAGTAAAATAGTGAAGTAGAATAAATTAAGTTTGAAATAATTTGATCAACTTATTAGCGGTTAAGGAAATACACTTTCCTTTAACCTTATGTGAGGTTAAAGCACTATTGCAATTATATGAATAAAATATGATTTATTGATTATATTTTTGACTTGTCTGATAACGTTTTACTATACTTTTTGAGATTCCATTATCTGGGATCTGCATCATTAAAATGTACCTGCTGTTACCATCAGCAACCACAGGTGTCGCCAAATCCACAAAGACTGAAATCTTAACAATTATACTGTATCTTTAAACAACTGAGAGATGTAGTGACAACATTTCTCTCTTTAAGCTACACTTTTGTTGTTCAGTTGTTTTTTTTTGGTCCAATTTCAGAAACTTCAATAACTGCACAGACTTTAGTCAGACAGTTAGCAAAATGCACTATTGTACGTAAAAAAAATCTAAATCAGAGTATTCACCATCAACTTAACAATTTTATTTTACTATATTAACTATAGTAATTTACAGTTCTTGAAAACGGCCAGTGAAGCTTTGTCCATCCATATTTATGCTCATATAGAGTGGTCCAGGGATGACGTATTTTTGTAGGCCAACCAAGAAGTTAGCATCGCCCTGGGTTTCCTCGAGAAAAAGCCAATTGGGATTTTTTCCATTGGGTTTTGGATTATTGCAGAAAATAAGCTCAAACGTTTATGATGCTTACACGTTTTGTTCAGCAAGATAATCTCCACTTTTATGATTTTTAAAGCGTGAATGCAATGTAGAAGTAAAAAGCTAACGTTAAGCTACAAACAAACTACACTATAGTCGCATCAGGCGTGAGTATACACAACGAGGCTGTAAAGGAGGACGAGTCGGCGTGATGATGTTTAGTAGTCTCATTTAGCTGCTGGTTAGCAACCGCCTTTTTTAAGACACGTAAAGGCTTCAAAATTCATGAGTGGGGTATTTATTGATGTATTTTATGTCGTAGAACAAAACGTTAAAATCTCTTCAGCTTGTGTTCATCACAGAACTTATTTCAGTCATCTAACTAAATACCCATTCAAAAAACCCCATTGACGGCGCCTGGGTTAGCTCAGTTGGTAGAGCGGGCGTCCATGTATCAAGGCTTGGTCCTGACCGTGGCGGCCCGGGTTCGAATCCGGCCTGTGGCCCTTTCCGCATCCACTCTCTCTCTCCCCCCTTTCCAAGACTCTATCCACTGTCCTCTCAATAAAAATGGAAAATGCCCCCAAAAAAATAACTTTAAAAAAAACAAAAAAAAAACATTGACTTACAGACGAGGAAACCGGATGTGCTAAAATGCTAACTCATTTCCGGGTTTTAGAACTCATTCCTGTAGCACTCTGTTCCTCCCACATTGCGATGCTGTTAGGCTGCTACTGAAGATTACAAAATAGCTTTCCCCCCTCTCAGCTGATGGGAAGAATACATGGCTCTTTGTGGTATGGTTACCATAGTTACCAATGCATTTTTTCCACGAATTGTCCAGCTTCACATTATCACTGAATACATCTTTTGCTCTGGCTGGATGGACAGTTGGGTGATTACTAATTTGAACCTATAGCTTTGTGACCCAGTGCTGTGTTTTGTAACTTTCCTTTTGTGTGATTTCAATCCCAACTCTGGGCTAATATACATGTACAAAATGCCACATCCAATCAATCTTCAAACACTCTAAAGATCAAGCCTCTGAAATGTCACAAGTCTCTAACTCCTGCCTATCAATTTGTGTGATTTGAACCATAAAGAACTCTCTGGCTCTGTGCCTTGCTCCCTGCCGGCACTTCGTATGTAGTGATCCGTGACAGCAGCAGCAGCAGCTGCTGTGTGTTTATACTTTCTGAAGTGTGTATCATCGGAAAGATCAGAGAAATTGTACTACAAAGCAAATTAGTAGATGTAGACAAGGATGCTTGCATTGGCTGGCTCAGTGTTGACAATATTGGCTATTAGACGACAAGTCAAGTGTTACATCCCCGGGTCACACTGAACAAAAGCAACGGCCAAATGAGTTGTGGTGCTCTGAGCAGCAGGACTTTGATACTGCAACGCAGTCCGGCCTCATCTACTGCTAATGAGGTTCACATATATTGACATGCATAGTGGACTGTCCCATAAACAGCATGTGGTTCAGTGTATGGAGAAAATCAAAGGTTTATGCAGGGGTGGAATAACACCACTTTTACTTAAGTGCTGTACTTAAAGGGACAGTTCCCCCCAAAATCAAAAATACATATTTAGTTAGGCATAGGCAACAAAACTACTTAGTTAAGCTTAGGAAAAGATTGACTTGGTTAGGATTAGGCAACAAAACTACTTAGTTAGGTTTTGGAAAAGATCAACTTGGTTAATATTAGGCAACAAAACTACTTAGTTAGGCTTAGGAAAATATTGACCTGGTTAGGTTTAGGCAACAAAACTACTTAGTTAGGTTTACGAAAATATTGACTTGGTTAGGTTTAGGCAACAAAACTACTTAGTTAAGTTTAGGAAAAGATCGAATTGGTTATTATTAGGCAACAAAACTAAATAGTCTGGCTTAGAAAAAGATCAACTTGGTTATTATTAGGCAACAAAACTACTTAGTTTGGCTTAGGAAAAGATCGACTTGGTTAGGTTTAGGCAACAAAACTACTCAGTTAGACTTAGGAAAAAATCGATTTGGTGAGGATTAGTCAACAAACCTACTTAGTTAGGCTTAGGCAACAATATTAATTAATAGGTTTAGGCAACAAAACTACTAAGCTAGGGCTAGGCAACAAAACAACTTTGTTAGGTTTAGGAAAACATCGACTTGGTTAGGGTTAGGCAACAAAAATACTTAGTTTGGCTTAGGCAACAATGACCTTTGACCTCTGACCTCCAGATATGTGAATGAAAATGGATTCTAAGGGTACCCACGAGTCTCCCCTTTACAGACATGCCCACTTTATGATAATCACATGCAGTTTGGGGCAAGTCATAGTCAAGTCAGCACACTGACACACTGACAGCTGTTGTTGCCTGTTGGGCTGCAGTTTGCTATGTTATGATTTGAGCATATTTTGTATGCTAAATGCAGTACCTGTGAGGGTTTCTGGACAATATCTGTCATTGTTTTGTGTTGTTAATTGACTTCCAATAATAAATATATACAAACATTTGCATGAAGCAAGCAAATTTTTCACTCCCATGTTGATAAGAGTATTAAATACTTGACAAATCTCCCTTTAAGGTACATTTTGAACAGATAGAAAATATGCAATTTGCGATTAATCAAGTTTAATCATGGACAATCATGCGATTAATCACGATAAATCATAGGCAATCATGCAAGTAATCACGATTAATCATGGGCAGTTATGCAATTAATCAAGATTAATCATAGGCAATCATGCGATTAATCACGATAAATCATGGGCAGTTATGCAGTTAATCACGATTAATCACGGGCAATCATGCGATTAATCACGATAAATCACGGGCAATGATGCGATTAATCACGATTGATCATGGGCAATCATGCGATTAATCATCCAATAATATAATATATAAGATTCTAAAATGGGCCTTTCTGCATAATGATTACTTTTACTCACACTTTTGGTACTTTGCAAGACTTTTACTTGTAACATAGTATATTTTACACTGTTGTATTGCTACTTTTACTTTAGTAAAATATCTGTTTACTTCTTCCACCCGCTGGGTGTATGCATGTCGTTCTAGAGAAGCCAATAGTCCCTCCTGTTGTTCTTTTTCCTACCATACAAGGCCTCTTGACAGTCTTCCTATCCTCACGTCCCTGATTGGAACTCTCTATATCCACTTTCTCATCAACCTCATTTCCCAGCAGCACTTCTGTCTTTATATTTCTCAAACATGCTGTCACTAATCACTCTCTAAACCCCAATCTGTCGGTCTGTTCATCCACCCCCCCTTGTTTTTAACAAGTACTCAATTAGTGGAGTCACCTTGATCAATAGCAAGCAGGAGCCATCAAGAAGGATTAAGCAGTAATGACGCTGAAATGTGTGGGGTCACACAGGTCTTATCTGGAGCTTCTGTGTTAAATTACCTTGACCTGATAGAAGATCTTAAGAAAGGCTCCTCTCATAACCATATTAAATGGCCTTACCTGTGTATAACTTGCAATATTATATATCAAACAGTTAACAGTTAACCACCTTGGTTCTCAATTCAATAGTCAGGCAAACAACTATTTGCTATGTAAAGATATAGAGTATAGAGTAATGTCTACCTGGGTGAAGTATTCTCATACAACGGTTCGTATGATATCTTACGAAAAAGTTATTCCTCCCTTTTTGTTAATTTTCCTTTGAATGTGAATATGTGAATTTCTGCTCGTTACATGCATACAGTCTTTTCAAAATAAACGTCCGTCTTCACAGGAAACAACTTCCTTAGGTTTAAGCAACAGTACTACTTAGTTAGGTTTAGTAAAACATTGAATTGGTTAGGATTAGGCAACAAAACTACTTAGTAAGGTTTAGGAAAAAATTCAATTGGTTAGGGTTAGGCACCAAAACTACTTAGTAAGGCTTAGGAAAAGATCGACTTGGTTAGGATTAGGCAACAAAACTACTCAGTTAGGCTTAGGCGACAATATCACTTAGTTAGGTTTAAGCAACAAAACTACTTAGGCTTAGGAAAAGAAGTGGTTTGGCTTAAAATAACTACGGAAGTGACATTATTTAAGTACGTCAGCTACATGACAAATAAATCAACATTGACTTCTGGTTTCACACGGGACACGAAGGCCGGTCTCCTGGGCGAAAGTTCTGTGTTTTTTTTAACCCACCCATCCACCCTCCGGTTCCCCCTCAGGTTAACACTGCTTGCTCTGTCAGCACTGTTGCCGTTGTTTGCACTGTTACTGCTGTTAGCAACGTTAATGGCTCAGCCACCGCCATGTTGAGAGCCATTTGGAGGCAATAGATATGCTCTGAATTTCACCTTTATTAAGGACAAAAATCCCCTTTATTACTTATTAAAACAACTTTTGTTTTAATCCCACAGCCATTACAGCATAGAATCATGCATTCTATTATATCAGGCTTTCACTCTAGTGCCCTGGCTTCATAATTGTAGATTTGACTATTTTCCACCAGATTGAGCCATTTTCTCATGTTGTGACCTATGGGACAGTACATGCTATTTACCTGGTTTCTATTAGGATTATCACTGCTGTATTATAGAGTATACAGAAAATAATTCAATCTTTGTTTGTTTTAAAAAAAAATAAAAAATACAGAAAATAAATATTGTTTTCTGTTTTTTTTCACAACAACAGTGACATTGCACGTGAGAGCGGAGCGAAAGAGCAAGTGAGAACGAGCGCGGTGTGTGAGTGAAGGCAAGCAGCAGGCAGAGGAGCAGAGTACAGCAGAGGCTCCGGTCCTGGAGACCAAAGCTACGGTCTCCCCCGCGTCCTCCGACCGCGGCCAACACTGTTTAACAGACGGGCTTCACTAGATACAACCAAGAGGTTTTGGTGCTTCCGTGTAGTTTGTGTTGGAGTCTGAGTCTGAGCAGCGTAGCCACACGCGAGCGCGCATGGGACACCGACTCGGATTGATTTATACGTGCAAGAAGTTACAAACAGTCCCTTTAACCTAGTGAAAGTGGAAAATAATATCAATGTATAATTTTTGTAAAGAGATGCACAAGGGGTTAATAACTTAATAGAAAATGCACAACAATTTATGTTAACTGATACATTAATATTTCATATGCATCTGAGATGAATGATTAACAAGCGTGCCTTGTAACAATTATTTTATGACATGTTCATTCTTGGCCTGATGTGTTTTCTGTGGCAGATGAAAGTAGAACTAAGGTGTGATTGATGGGAACGTTATTGGCTGCATATTCAGCAAATTCTCCGTGATGGATGTTCCCATTTTCTCTTGAAGGGCATGTGGTCAAAGTATCCTCAGGTGTGCAGGTGTAGCTTGGCGGGGCGGAGTGTGACCCCCAACCATTTTGAAGTGTGTGAAAAAGGGGAGAGGAGTGGAGGTGAACTTGTTAGATTTATTATGGCACGGCTCCTCCGTGCTGCCACTGAGCTCCAAGTCCTAAGCATTTAAGCCAGACACTAAATCAAAAGTGCTTGCTTAAACTCGCCCGAACTTTGCCGTTTGATGTATTATTGTATTTGAAAAGAGGTTTACAAGAAATAACAAATATCTGAGCTCCATATCAGAGACTTTGGAATTAAACCAGCGCTTTTAATCGCAATCTGATATTATCTGGATTTCTCACAAAGCACATTTCAGGACAAAGGATCCAAGAATGTGCTTTGAACTGCCGTCAGTGCTTACATACCAACAATTTTACAGTGCACACACTAGAACTGTCTTCAGCAGCACCGAAGTGTCCTGTCCTGTCCAAGCAGTTGAAATGTCAGCGTTTTCCCCTTCAAATAAAATTCAGCTACTTTTCCACTTCCTCACCCACTGACATTTCAACTGCATTCAGCGGTTTCTCTTTAACTGGCATTTGAACTCCATTCTACATTACATTACAGTCAGGTCTCAGGTCTTCATCCTTGAACAACAGAAAAACTTCCTCAGCTCTTCTAACTTACAGTTTATACAATTGAACTGTTAGTACTAGAAATGTTTACCTAATGAAATAGCCGCTGAGTGTATGGCTCAAACAGAGTGGGCATTACTGTAGGTGAGGGGTTAGCAACCTTTACTATCAAAAGAGCCATTTTAGTCAAAATTAAAAAAATAAAATCTGTCTGGAGTCGCAAAACATTTGAGCATTGTGATGAAGGTAACACAGTTTATAGTCTAAGTATATAGTATATAAGTCTAATGCAGTGAGGACCCAAGTTCAAATGTGCAACGGAGTATTAAGGCCACATTGAGGGGGAAAAAGTTGTGATACTACGAGAATAAAGTCATAACTTTACGATAATTTTTTTTAATATTACAAGAATAGAGTAATAACTTTACGAGAATAAAGTTGTGATGTTACGAGAATAAAGCCATAACTTTACAAGAAAAAAATTGTAATATTACAAGAATAAAGTCACATCTTTACGGGAAAAAAAAGTCGTAATATTACGAGAATAAAGTCATAACTTTACGAGAATCTTTTTTTAATATTACCAGAATAAAGTAATAACTTTAGGAGAAAAAAAGAAAATAACTCGTAAAATTACTACTTCATAATATTGACTTTATTCTCATAATATTACAACTTTTTTGCTCATAAACTTATGACTTTATTCTCGTTATATTATGACTTTATTCTCAAAATCTAAGATTTATTTTTTTTTCCTTCAATGTGGCCCTAATACCCCGTTGTACTGTCGTACCATAAACCTACAACAATGAAATCCACAGGGAGCCACTGGAGAGGAGCTAAAGAGCCGCATGTGGCTCCGGAGCCGCAACTTGCAGACCCCCTGCTGTAGGTAATACACACTGACTATGGATAAGGATATAGATATATACGTATGTAGCAACTTCACCATGCACGTGGGAAAACGTTTTCAGAAGGGTTCAGGAAAATAGCATTTTGACGTTAAAACATACCTACTTTGACCAAATTTGGAATGTTTGAATTTGAATACATAAGGAACACCACTGGGAAGCTACAGAATGATAAAAAAAAACCTCTCTTAAATGTCTCAACTGTGAATTTTCAGCAGCGAGTGAGTGCACACACATTTTCATTGTTAAATCATCATCGTCTGAAACCCAGGAGAGAAATAGTTGGGCCTGTGTTTTGTCTGGGTGAAATCTATTCAGCACCGGATGGCAGTCAAAACAAATCTGATTCCAGTAACTGTCACTTCAGCTAAGCGTGATTGACTTGCTTGTGCTCTCTGCCATAATTCACCCACTGGTGTTCATTGCAGTTATGAACACATGAAGAAAAAGATGAAAATAAACATCATTCCAGACTGTGGTTTTTCACCTTCAGGTCATTTTCTTAGCTTGGCTTTCTAAGCATTTGGAACTGCTGGCTACCAGATGTCAACATCTGTCTCCTAAATTCTTTTGTTTTGAGGTTGTTTCCTCTGGTTAGTATGATCCTGTTCTCACTTCTGCCTGACTGACTGATTGCACCACATTTTGAGATGGTTTCAATGCAGTTATTTCCTGCGCGAAAGGATTCAATTTTAGTTACCTCCATAAATGCTTGAACACAGTTTTTTCCCCCCCAAAATCTGTGATTTGCACACAGCTAAGTACACTTCTCAGAGCAGGCAGTAAAGACCACTTTAAAGTGGTTAAGTAAGTGAGTGAAATGAGGCCAGAAATAGCATTGATGCTCCAGTAAAGAAATATCAATTCAGACGTAAATTGCCATGAATTGTTCCCCTCAGAGGCGTCACATTTGGCAGTGTGAGAACAAAGATTCGAGTGTGCTTGTATCGGAGGCTGTTTGCTTTCTCTTGGAGCCAGAGTCTGCACAGTAGTTATTGGGAGGGGGCCGGAGAGGCGGTATCGAGGTCCCGCCCACACACCCGCCAGAGCCAATCACGAGCTGAGCATGGACGCAGCTTGTTAGCGTGAGCCACTTAGCTGCCACAGTAGCTGTTTGGTGAGAAAGACACACCAACTAACTATAACATCTCTATAACTATCCGGCTGCGACTATTTCTCAGAGTAGCTGTCAATCTCAGCTGTCAATCATGACGTCTCACCCCCTTTTTATAGCATCAAATAACTAAATAAGACCAAACGTATCCCCTACTTCGAAAAGTCCAGTCTGCTCTGATTGGTCAGCCGGCCCACAGTTGTGATTGGTCAACCGAACCAAACTCTTCGGACTCTGCTCCAGCTCCGCTCTAACTACCTTTGTTTTGAAGCCGTACCAAACTAGTCGCTAGGCAAAGTGTGTTACTTGGTGACATCACCACGTTACGGAAGAAAAAGGCGGGACTTCAATCAAGGCTTTTCAGGCAGTTCAGGAGCAGTGTTTCTGTGGGGAGAGTTACTCCCTTCTGCGTGGTCTTTGGGCTTTGTAAGTTTGCAGACCTTTTACATGCACAACAATTATATAACCCAGTAAAGGAAAGGGAAAAAGCACAAAAGCATAATAGGTCCCTTTCAATGGAAGTGAGTCATTACTTTGCATTCATATCTACAAAGTGAAATAAATGGGTAAATGCACACAGCATTGGTTGTGCAAACATAAGAGGTTTTTTTATTCACCCTGAGAACAATAGTGGAGATTTTGAGATAATTTCACTGCAAATGACAATAATTTGGGGTTAGCTCGCTAAAGGTTAGTGTGATATTATGGGCTGAGATTTACAGGCTTTTTTTTTTTTTTCATAAATAGGAGTTAGCGGCTCAGATCAACAGTTTGGATCAACTTGTTTTTCATGTTGAAGTGCTCTAAATGAAATAGTCAAGCTCGACCTGACAATTCACATGACTCCTAATGTATGCTAGTGGGTTTAATGAATTACCTCTTATGTATTGTCACGTTAGCAATAAGTGTT
The DNA here is from genome assembly GCF_043250625.1 of Sebastes fasciatus. NCBI lineage: Eukaryota > Metazoa > Chordata > Actinopteri > Perciformes > Sebastidae > Sebastes > Sebastes fasciatus. The sequence goes on from NC_133814.1 coordinate 3,213,034, forward strand.
ACCGCTTGAGAATAATTTTTATCTTTCTCTGCTTTTCTGATGGATCTAGTACACATTTAACATTTAACTCAGTCCTGCATAATCCGGCCGGCTATTAATTATGCATCCCTTCATTTACATGTTGAGTGGAATCTGGAGTATGGCTGAGTACATAGTGTCATGATAACTGCTCTCATACTACAAATTTATCAGTAATCAGCTATTTGTTCATGTAACCCAAGCTGAGGTGACTTCAGGTCTTAATTTGCCACAGCTCCTGCTGTTAGCAGAGGGAGGGAGCTATACTAGACCTATTCGTCACCAAATATTTTGATCATCCGATGGACCGAAATAGTCGCCGTTTTGCAAAGAAAAGTAAAAAATTTCACAAATTAATGCTGCAGTAATCAGAATTTTATTATTAAAGCCAGTGAAAACTTGGTTTCAAAACTCAAGCATTTCTCTGTAACATTAAATATCCACAACTAAATAATCCACAATCAAATTTAATGTTAGCTACGACCAGTGGGCTATCCGGGTCTGAAAAGTGAAGCCAATGCTGCAGTGCCTTAAACTTGCATTCTTTCTAACAGCCAGCAGGGGGTGACTCTTCTGGTTGCAAAATGAAGTGTGATAGAAGTCTATGAGAAAATGAGCCTACTTCTCACTTGATTTATTACCTCAGTAAAGATTGTAAACATGAGGTTATGGTCTCAATCACTAGTTTCAAGTCTTCTTCAATACAGCGTGATGTTCATTTAGTAAATCATGGATCAATTTAGAGTCAAATAGACCATAAAGCAGGGGATGAGTTAGGACCTTGTGATTGACAGGTCGCTACCACGGCGTTGTCCGGTCTGGTTGTTGTCCGTGTTTTCGTCTTAGAGCTTTAATCCTTTCACAGTGTGTTTTCAGTTCATGAAAGTTCCTTATAACATTTTTGGTCACTTAGAAATGTCTTAGCTCCACCCTCTTGTGTCATTTCTGGTTGCAAAAAAACAACATGACATTGGACAAATACCAAGATAGCGACGGCCCAAATGCCGAATGCGAGGCTTCAAAACGGCAGTCCACAAACCAATGGGTGACGTCACGGTGACTACGTTCACTTCTTATATACAGTACAGTCAACGAAACAAACAACAAACATGGCTATTGTTAGTACTATTTTGTCGGAGCATTTGATTTATTGATTGCTGTCGAGATGTGATGACAATTTCAACTAATATAACAGAAAATGTTTTTGAAGAAGATTACCAACCCTAGCTTTAATCAACTACAAAAGCACTACACAGGGCTGCTAATAAAATCTCTCCTTAACTGAGAACTGCTGACTCTGGAACACAAAAGTCTGTTGAATGAGTGACTAGACCTCACCGGGGTTTCATAGCCAGAAGCCATGTTGTTATGGCAGCAGAGCAGAGTATCCATCTTTGAGTTGTCCTTGAAGATGTGTCTTTACTCTTGGGGATGAATTTACTGCAATAGATAAAAGCATATTTACTAGCGTGCTTCGGAGAGTGGTTGGCACCTCTATAAACCGCAGACTCGCACTAATCGGATCAAGATTCAAATTCCTGAGCGGGTTTTTGCCAGTGGATGCAGGTGTGCTCTGCATGTGGAATTCTGTTGCTCTTCCAAGAGACGGCGGTTTTGAAAAAGGAAGGCTGCAGGAAGGAGCCTTGTTCTTATACTTCTACAGGAATTAAGATCTAGGCAGCTGATGAGCCTAATGTGGCTACAGAGAATGGTATGTGACCCTGAATGGGAATAGGCAAGTACAATTAATGCAAATGGACACTGGAACCAGTCTATAGGACTGGAACATATCAACCGGACTTTCCACAGTTCTGCTACCTGTCAAGAAAAGGATCCGATGAGATACAATAATAAAACCACCTGCTAATGGAAGACTGTTTAACATCAAGGATATCGTACAATGGCATACAATGTACGATTTCAGAAATGTTGTTGGCTGCTCTCCGTGGTGCTGATCTAAGGCTGGTTTGCAGCATGGGAGTTGCATTGTGAATCTCTACATGGTGGCATAGCAATTGTCTGGAGTGGTTGTGTGTGTATGTGCGTGTGTGCGCACGAGCGTATGCTTGTGTTTGGGGCGTGGGCCAAAAAAAAAAAATTGCACCGGGGCCAATCATAATTATGCTGCTGTATACACTGCATGGTAAACAACGCCGGACGGAGCTGAAACTCAGTCAGACTTTAAAATGTCCAAATAGTTTTGTTCTAAGCCCCCAGGTGCCCCTACCATGTACACATATTAAAAGTTAAGACACTTTCAACAAGACTTTTGTAGACAGTCTTTAGGATGCTCTTCCTTAAATGGTATGAATCTAATTTTTTTATAAAATTTCCTATATATATATTTGTCTATTGTACGTTGTTATCCTGATGAAAAAAAGTATAAAAAAGGCACTGATGTTGGGGAATCGGCTCGTGGCTCTGCTTCAACTGTGCAAAATTTCTGACACGTCAAAAATTCATTCAACTGTCTGACGGCTGGTCTGGAGGAGTTAATTGGTCGGTAATTGGTCCCCCTGTACACTCAGTGGCGTAAATAATGACGGTGCAACCGGTGCGGCGCACCTGGGCCCAGAAGCTGTCAGGGGCCCAAAAATCAACCTTCCTACACCGTGTCCACACTGAATCCCTTATATGCACTTCTGTTAGCCTAAACAAACCACGTAGGCCAGCTATTAGCTGTGCGCTTGAGATCCGACTGGAGACATAACCACTCATTAACTACTTCGTTTGTTCTTTTTAAACGGAAAACACACGTTTTATATTGTGATATTTACTGGAAATGAAACTTTCAGCTCTCTGGCGATCTCCCTCCAGCCAGCTGCCACCTTATGAAGGTTTTTTGTAGTGAAATGAGGCGGTATTCGTATAGATAACTCCTCATTTCAACTTCACCAATCAGCTGCTCCTGGTCCATTGAGGCAATTTCAATTTTGCGGAGCACAAGATGTAAGGCAAGGCAACTTTATTTATTTGTATAGCACATTTCAGCAACAGGGCAATTCAAAGTGATTTACATAAACATTCAAGAACATTGCGACAAAGTGCAAAAGAACATTAAGACATCATTAAAACAGTTATAAAAACATAAAAACATTAAAGGCTAGAAGATAAAAACAAGATAAAAATAAAAGCTAGGATAGAAGCTAAGAGTAAAAGCTCTAGTTCAGTATAACATAATTATCTGGTTTAATAAAATGCAGCAGCAAACAGGAAAGTTTGAAGCTTTGATTTAAAAGAACTCAGAGTTGGAGTTGGTCCTGCAGGTTTCTGGGAGCTTGTTCCAAATATTTGGTGCATAAAAACTAAACGCTGCTTCTGCATGTTTAGTTGTGACTCTAGGGTCACTAAGCAGACCTGATCCAGATGACCTGAGAGGTCTGGATGGTTCAGAACATAGCAGAAGATCAGAAATGTATTTTGGCCTTAAACCATTTAGTGCTTTGTAAACCAGCAGCAGTATTTTGTAGGATAAACTTCTAATGGGTGAGATGGAGTGAGATCAGGGATTTAAATCTATAACACTGTAATTGTTACGTCTCATATGTTGGAAAATGCACCTACTGTAATCTGTGTCTGTGATAACATTTGGCCGCTGTGTCCAAGTTAGCGTTGATAGATTTGGCGCTCCGGCTGCTCTCCGTGGTGCTGATCTAACGCTGGTTTGCAGCACGGGAGTTGCATGGTGAGTCTCTCCATGGTGGCATAGCAATTGTCTGGAGTGGTTGTGTTTTTATGTGCGTGTGTGCACGCACGAGCGTACGCTTGTGTTTGAGGCGAGGGCCCAAGAAAAAATGTTTGCACTGGGGCCAATTATAATTATGCTGCTGTGTACACTGCATGGTAAACAACGCCGGATGGAGCTGAAATTCAGTCAGACCTTTAAAATGAGTGAAATGGGCTAAAATTGTACAGTGTATGCCCTGTTTACGGAGTAGAACAGAGGAATTGGAAGTGAAGTGAGGTGAGGATGGATGTGGAAGCAAAAATAAAGAAATGGTAAGTTACATGAAAAATGGGGAAAGTGATGCAACGTGATGCGTGAACGACGGATACACGAGCAGAAAATTCCGCAAGACGTTCCGCACGATCCATCAAGACTCTGTGACCCGCTCTATCAAAATGAGTCGGATGTCGCGGCAGCGCATTCTTGTAAAAACACGTTTTTTTATGAAAAAGTGTGTTTTGAGTTTTTTTTTTTTTATGCGTTTCTGAATAAATAAAGTCTCAGCTTTAATACAAAGTAAGAATCAATGTAAAATTCAAATGATGAGTCTAGTTTCGAAGCTCTTAAACATAACGTTGTCGTAAAGTTTTTACCGGAAGTCTGCTGTATTGACGCGGCTCAATAGAGCTGGTTGACAGAGGAGATAACGGGCTTGACAAGATGAATTCACGTGAGGAAAACATTGCTCGACTTTTAAATTAAATTCCTGTTAGAGGTGCTACATCTGACGACAACTGGACCGACTTAAATTCAGATTATTTCACCGCACCGGGTGATGAGGACAGCGGGTGCGCCGAGTCGGGTCGGACACCCGGCTAACGCTAGAGGCTAGGCTAGCTCTCAATCCGCTGATCAGGACGGAGAAAGAGAGTTGGAGGAAGGCGAGGAGGAAGATATTCCACTCATGGCTGAGCCGATGATGGCACGAAATGTCTCTGATTAAAGTTATTAAATCAGGACAGTGTTATAGAGACTGAGATCGCCCGGCCGGGAGTACCAGTGTAGCTGCAAACTGTAAAACAGCGCCGCTCTCTACACCGGAGGAGATGGAGAGAAGACGCGACCAGATGAAAGAAATGACTGATGGTAAGTTCTTATAGTTAAACTACACTATCCTTATTTTATCTGTTTGTTTTAAAGACTTTTAAAATCTCTAGAGCAGGCTAAGAAGCATTAATAGCAGCTACTAATGTGTGTGTCAGTGTGTGTAGTCTATAGGTGTCTGTCTGTCTCATGTGTGTCTCTGAGTTGTCTGTCTGTCTCAGGTGTGTCTCTCTTGGAGGATATCATTTTAAATAGCAAAAGAAATAGCTTAATGTATAGTAAAATAATATGTTGTATATTAATCTGATATCACATGGTGAATAGGCTATGTTAATTAATATAGGGCTTTATTTATATATGATAATGATCAGGCCTCATTCAACAATGATTCAACATGATTTAGCCAGCTTAAAATCTTTGAGATGACTTGATTTTTCACTTTATGCTTTTCCCTTTATGTCATTTTGTAGATGAGAAACATCTGGATCTCCTTGAGAAGATCAGCTCCCACATGACCCTGTCAAAGGATACAGTGAGCTCCAGGAGAAGTCAGCAGAATGAGTACAGGCAACACATTTCATAGTCTTTCTATTATGTCTATATTTCTATTATATATAATATTATATAATATTGTACATACATAATATGTACATAATATTTGTTAATATGTTATCCATTTTCTAGTATGGTTTTTTATTGTTTGGATATGGACTTGTAAGTTTGTGCATGTACCTGTGTGCACATGGCTCCATATTTAATATTTTTAATTGTGTATTCTTCATATAATTATTATTATATTGAAATAAACATATATACTATATATTATATCATATGTACAGTATATTTTTTTTATGTTTTATCAATTTTATTCCATACATTTTGGATTCTTTTCTACATGGACTTCTAGCCCTAACTACTGTACTGCTTGTGGTCATACGCGTGCACGTGGCCACGTGCACATCACGTGCTTGTGACTATGTGCACATGTATGTATGAAAGTATGTGTAGGCTAAATTATGAAATGTTGGTTGTCACTTTTGACCAAGAAATATTGTGTTCATTTAGACTTGAGTCTCAATAAATGTGTTTTAATCAATGCAAAAAATGGCTGAAAATGACTTCTTATCTTTAATGCCCTTTTTCTCAAAAGTAATGTTTCATGACAGTCGAACTTTGAAAGAGCATATCTCATCGAATATTTGTCGTAGAAAGATAATCTTGGTATTGCCATAAAGCTGAGACTTTCCTCTTTACAGTCAGACAGATAACTCAAAATGTGTTTCGGGGTCAATGTGACTCATAATGATGGAGCAGGTCACCTATGTGTGTGTGTGCGCACGAGCGTACGCTTGTGTTTGAGGCGAGGGCCCAAGAAAAAAAATTTGCACCGGGGCCATTCATAATCATGCTGCTGTGTACACTGCATGGTAAACAACGCCGGACAGAGCTGAAATTAAGTCTGACTTTAATATGAGTGAAATGGGCTAAAATTGTACAGTGTATGCCCAGTTTACGGAGTAGAACAGAGAAGCTGGAAGTGAAGTGAGGATGGAGGTGGAAGCACGATCCATCAAGACTGTTGATTGTAGCTGACATTTACGACAGACAGAGCACAGTTGCTTTCCAGAGGAGCCACTTGCTGCTATTTCACTGGGCAGATCCTCGCAGAGAGACAATTAAAATGTCCATATTTATAATGTCATTCTTGTTAGGGAGTTAGATAGTTGCCACATACAAGCCCGGAATCACAGATCTGACATTTAGTGGCCCTGTGGGGAAGCTGGAATAAAGGAAGGAAGGGTATGAGGGATTGTTATTGGAGCTTGTCGGCTCAGCTCTTCTAATTTTCAGCCCGGCTTTCCGGTATTCCTTCCACATGACTGATAATCCCGGTAGTTGCGGGTGGAGCCTCTGCTTCCCCACACACTAAAGGTGATTGAAGACTGTGAGTGTGTGTGTGTGTGTGTGTGTGTGTGTGTGTGTGTGTGTGTGTGCATCCATGATTTGGTAATGATGAGCCAATTAGGACTGGAGGCTGCCCCATCCATTCCTTCCCAGGGATCAATAACCAGAGGCAGAGAGCGTGCAGCCCGAAGCACATCACCGTCTGTTCTCAAATACTTCAAATTCAGCAGTCTGGTCAAGTGTTATCCTGCTCCACTGCTGCTCTATTCACGCATTTGTATTCAACTGTCTTGCAACATTAGTGTGTGTGAGTACTATATTTTTATTGTGGGACACGCGCGCACACAGTGTTGCCAACTTGGTGATTTTCTCGCTGGACATTTCAGATCCTTTTTAGCGGCTTGCTGCGCAGATAAACTCAGTCAGCGACTCCTCTCCCTCTCCTCTCCCTCCACGTCATTTCATTGCTTACAGTCACAGAATATTGATTCATATTTGATCAGCGCTGCCTTGTTTGACTGTTTGATCAGAGTTCACAAGTGACTGACAGCTGCCTCCGTTGAATGAACAGCCAATAGGAACGCTCTCTCTCTCAATGAAATGATCTGTGATTGGTCAAAGTCTCCCGTTGCGGGCTAGATAAAGCCTGAAAACAGAGCCATGAGGAGGTGCAGAAGTCTAGTTTTCTTTCAGAACACTTGAATTATAATATGCTGAAAGGTTATTATGGAATTTTTGCCCAATGATGCCAAAAACATTCTGCACTGCAGGTTTAATGTCGATGACATATTATAATCTACTGACAGCCCTACTTGCAATACAATAATACAAAACATCAACGAGTAAAAAAAAAAGTAGAAAATAAAAAACAGGACTATAATCATAATATCAATAATGGAAATGAACTGTTTCAGAGTGGAAACCTTTTAGGAGTCATATGCACAGTAAATATTAAAATATAGGATTCAAAAAGGCAGGAGGTTCCTCCTTGAATATAGTCTAAAATCTACTTCTATTTTGACTTTTTCACCACCTCATACCGTCCCACCAGAGCTCCTGTGTCACATTTAAAAAAAAAACTTGATAGCCTATGCATGACTACAGTACAGCCAAGTCTCCCAAACCTGGATTTATTCTTTAATAAAAAATGGGGCTTATCCTAAAACATATACTTCATAAAGAGAAGCTTTCTTTACATTCAGCAGAAATAACAGATTATCAATAAAATCTGTAATCTTATGTAATGCTCTCCAGATGGCCTCACACCGCACTATGTGGAGCAAACTGTTCTGCTGGCAGTCACTTCCTTTTTTCCGTGTCTGCAGTAAATCTACATCTTTTCTCTAGCCTCGTGCGACAGCGCTGTAAATCATATTGCACTGCTAGAGTATAGCTGCTTTCTCCTTCGTGCCTTTCATCAGCCGGTGTAGAAAGATCCCTCATGTTTGTCCTTGGTGGAGCGTGGTCAGATACCCATGCCCCTCGAGTTCATTTGTGTCCACTGAGTAGAGTGTAGACAGCACAGATACCACAAATACACAGTGAATTTGTATTCAGCAGTGACACACACGGGGTTAATGCATTCACCAAATCCCAATGCATGAAAAAATAAAGGAGTGAATGTCATAAAAGATTCATTGTAAAATTCAGGAGTTGAGATATTTTACTTAGCTTGCCAAACTTACTTGTCCGAAATGCAAAATGTAGGCCTGTTAAAACATAAATAAAATCAACGGGGATTTGGACAATTATTATAATTTATTAATGTACAAAACATGCAATTAATATGCTGTCCTCAACAGTAATTTTACCTCACTGATCACTGTAAAACACACTTCATTCAAGCTCGACAGAAACAAAATTAAACTTATTAAAATTGCCCTGGTTTGTCTTTTCACTGTTCCAACACCGACTCTGGTTCCTTTTTTTTTTTTAAACAGAAATTTTGCATTAGTTGTTTTAATTATGTATTAAAAGCTGCTTAGAGCTAGTGTTAAAGGCCCCATATTGTAAAAGGTGAGATTTTCATATCTTTTATATTATAAAGTGCTTTATAAATACTGTTAAACTATCAAAATGCTCAATATACGGAGAAATACACACAGCCCGTATTCAGGAATTGTGCGTTTGAAACAAGCCGTTAGGATTTCTGTCCATTTGTGATGTCAGAAATATACAATATTTACACGGTTTTAAGCATAAACATTCTAAATGTCTTCCAGTTTGTTTCCTGTTGTAGTGTATGTAAATAACATCAGCTGACAGGAAGTAAACATGGACCCAAGCTGTTGCCTAGCAATGCAATCCCGTTGTAATTCCGTTGAAATGCACTAAAATGGAGCGTTTCAGAAAGAGGGTGAATACAGGTATATTGAGGAATTGAGGTATGAGGAAAATAATATATATTTTTTTTAACATTACAGCATGTAAACATGTTCTAGTAGAAACACAAAATACAAGTATGAACCTGAAAATGAGCAGAATATGGGGTCTTTAAGTTAAACAGATCATAATTCCCTCTCTATATATTTTTCCTGCTGTGAAAACAACTGTATTTATTCAAGTTTCTTGCCAAAAACTACATTTTACAAGATTACATTTGAACGCACCCTGATGAACATTATAATTTACCTTCGTCCAATTCAAATTTTTAACTGAAATGAGCTTGAACGTATAATAGAGTGGGGCTGGGATGACGTGTTTTTGTAGGCCAACCCAGAAGTTAGAATCACACGTGTTCCCTCGACAAAAAGGATCGTTGCAGAAAATAATCTCTGTGGCAAACAAAAGTTTATGATACTCACATGTTTCGTTCCGTAAGATAATCTTCACAAATGAACACCACTTCTATGATTTTTGAAGCCGCCTTCTTCCTTCAGAGAGAGAGACAGAGAGAGCGGCGGGTGGGAGGGCTGATCTCAACATAAACAAAAATACATGTGGATGATGGCCTCAAGCTGAACAAAGAGAGGGGGCGGAGGTCTGCGCTCTCCGAGTGCCATTCGAGTTTCACACATCTAACCAAATAAAACATAAAAAAAATTGACATTGACTTCCAGACGAGGGAACCGGAAGTGCTAAAATGCTGACTCATTTCCGGGTTTTCAGACTCATTTCTGTAGCATTCAACCTCTGTTAACATTGGCTGTTAGCTCCGTTATTTAGTCAAGCAGGACTGCGCTGCTAACGGCTAACGTTAACTAGCTTTCCTTCTGCCAATTTCAACATGGATTTGTTGTTCACAATGAAGACTAGAAAGCATTATTACCGATCTCCCGATCGCATTTTTTTGCGGGGCATCCCTAATAAATATCACATTTATTTTTCACTTGCCTCGGATAACTACATGAGGCATTCCACTTGCCCGAATACAGAGTTTACTTGCCCAGGGGAAAAGCAGACAAGAGGTCGAGCCCTGAGGAGAGGCTGAGCACATTTGGACAATGAAGATGTGATGTTAAATTTACTGCAAGTGTTTGGGTTGCCCCAATCTCGGAACCCATCGGCTTCCGGTCAGACAACAAATAAGGGGGCTATATCTTTTGGGGTTCCGGTGTAGCAACCGGATATCCGGAACCAAAACTTCCTTTTCCGTGTTTGTTTACAGTCCGATTAGCAACTTGAGATCTGGAGTTGGAGTTGAGAGACGACATGTACGACCGGAGTGTTTCACAAGTAGCCAGTTTACAAGCTCATTTTAAACAAATAGAAAGCTATATCATCGTCAAACGATAGCCGGTAGGTTCCGAGATTGCATTTCGTCCAATGCGTTCCGCCTCTTTTGCTCTCCACACGGACTGTTTACCTGCATGCAGCCTGCTCGAACGTGATTGGTCAATACTGCTGGGATTACAAACGGAAATCAGAACGCCTCCGGTACCAAAATCTTGTGCCGTTGCCTACAGATTCTACATGTGGAATCAGAATAAAGATTAGGGTTGGCCCATAAAATAAAAAATAAAGACAGGATTAATTTTTTCATCTGAAATATCCAATTATTCACGGTAACACGGAGACGTCTTTCCAGAGCTCAGCAGAGACCAGACTCTCCTGCTGTGATGGATAAAGGAATCCTCCAGGACATGCAAATAGTTTGACAAACACCGTTGGGATTGACCTGCACCTGATAGGCGCTCATTGCTTCACACTGCGAGTATGTGCATGTGTTTTACTGGGCTGAGCTCTGTCACTCATTTCTCGTGTTTAGTCGTCGCCGCAAATGTCCACCTGAATCACTTCTGGAAACGCTTCATTCTCTGCCTCGGGCACTGGGACAGTTTCGTGTATAGCTGCAAATGAGAAAGAATGTGTCAGAGTGAAATGCAGTTTTTTTTTTATTCTACGGGGAATAAAGTGTATACTATGGAAATACAGCAGTGGCCAGGAATCTGTCCCAGATCATCTTGTGAACATATGTGTCATTGTCTACTTTCGAGATGATGCTAAAATGAAAGCTGCACATTGCTCACAGAGAGATCACAGGAGTCTGGAGGTGTAATTCCCATCTGGGAAGCCAGTACGCAAGGTTCTTCATAATGTAATAAATCACAGCAATGAAATCACAAAATAGGATTTTGTTTTTTTATTCCGGACCATAAAAACAAGCATGAGAATTGTTAATTGATTGGAGCATCCCTTTAAGGGCTCTTTTATCTGAATATTCCACTCAGGTCTACATTGCACAGGCAGAAGGAGCAGCAGCTGCTTATAAATCTGCTTCTCCGGTAAGGTCGTTTATATTTTATTTATTTGTACCGTACATTATTCAATAGGGTCAATGAGCAGAAACTGCTGCAGAATTAAAAAAGAATGAGGTGCTGCAGAGTTAGATTATGTTATTTACTTGATATGAACCGTGACTGTACTTCCAAATGAAGCTTTGAAATTTCAGTTTTGTCCCTGCATGCTCTAGTAGGGAGCATCAACAAACTCTGCAAACACCCAGGAATATAGTATTCACAAGCACTTATAGTATACTGTCCGACACTGGAACAGGAACAATCCGGCATATCCAGACGCCCTGAATTGGCAGCTTCGGTATTCTTATGGTACATATCTACAGCCTCTGTCCTTTCCACGCTTCCCATTCATTGTCTATGTAAGCAGAGGTGCGATGCATTCTGGTAGCGTGGCGGCACGATTCGAGAACGGCGTTCGGCACGACTCGACGCTTCTAGAAATCTCCCTAGAAACTTTTAAACTAAACGTTGTCGATTCAAAGTAAAGACAGATTTAGCGATTGCGTGACTTATTTCTCGCATTAAATGTTTTTCATAAACAATTCGGGTGAACTATTTTCATGATATAAGAGAAGAAAGTCTCCAAACGAGCCGCCATGCTGGTTTCGGTTTGAAAGCTGGGAGCAGAAACCCATTAGGGAAAGCGTTCGTCCAATCAGGTGCCTAGTGCCTTGTGTCAAGTGGCAGCCCATCAAGCGCCCAATGCTGGTAAACGAGGCGATCCCTCGTGATGAAAAAATTCCTCTGTGGACATGAACCATTCGGCCTTGTACAGCTACAGCAAGCCACATGGGAAGGAGAGAAGTCTAAATGTCGTAAATAAACCAAAATATTGGACATATTCATTTCATGCTCTTTATTATTAGCCAAAAGTAGAGACATGACAGGAAATGAGGGGGAGAAAGAGACGACGTGCAACAAAGGCACTGGTTGTGAACCAGAATGTTGCTGTTCATGCTGTGTCTTAAAGGTCCCATATTATGCCATTTTTCAGGTTCATACTTGTCTTTTGTGTTTCTACTAGAACATGTTTACATGCTGTAATGTAAAAAAACAACTTTATTTTCCTCATACTGTCTGCCTGAATATACCTGTATTTACCCTCTGTCTGAAACGCTCCGTTTTAGTGCATTTCAACGGAATTCCATTGCTAGGCAACAGTTTGGGTCCATGTGTGCTTCCTGTCAGCTGATGTTATTCACATGCACTGCAACAGGAAGTAAACTGGGACACATTTAGAATGTTTATGTTTAAAACCATGTAATGGTCTAAATATTGTATATTTGTGACATCACAAATGGACAGATGTCCTAACGGCTTGTTTCAAACGCGCAATTTCTGAATACGCGCTGTGTGTATTTTTCCGTATATTGAGCGTTTTGATAGTTTACCAGTTCCAATTCAAACATACTTACATACATACAAACATACATACATACGGTACACTTACGGACCCGGCTGGCATGTCTGCATATGATTTCATTTGATTTCACTTTGCCAAACAGTATCACAAAAAGTTATTTTGAGAATATTCCGGCACTTAAACCTGCTTTATAATATAAAAGACATGAAAATCTCACTTTTTACAATATGGGACCTTTAATCCAAAGGTGCTATATTAAAAGTCAAGGGGATCACCAAAGTAATCAGTATTCATCCATTGGGGAGCACGAATGTTTGTACCAAATTTCATGGCAGTACCAATAATGGCAGACAACCAAATGACAAACCAACCAATATTGCCATTTCTAGAGCTGGTATGGCTTAAAATGTCAGTCAGCACCCACACTGTTTAGAATACAGTCAGCTTTGTCATAGTACTTGAATAATTGTCTATCATTATTTTAGTTTGTCAGGCTTTCATCTTGATCGCTGGCTGTTAGATTTGTAATATAGAAGATGAGTAGTCGGGTGAGCTTTTCTCAGTTGTGAGCTCAAAGTGCGTGGAAGTGCTATTTTCCTGGAAGCGGTGTGTACCAGTGCAGACCCGACAAACGATCTGTTTGTTTTTTTACAGCAGTTCAAGAAAGCTACTTTTCCGCTGCCATCCCAGAGCAGGTAGTACAATGACAAGTGCATACAGAAATGCAATCACTATAACTTCAATTTCCTATCTTCAGATCGTAACAAGGCCTCCGACACAGGCCGCATGGCTCTCTGAGACGTATGCGTTTGAAAACGATTTTTGAGAGACATGAGAGGCGTTGGCTGGAAAAAGCCCATTAAGTTAATAGGTGCTGGAACAGATGCACACATTACAAAGATGCATAGAAAGCAATTTGTGAGGACATAAATTAAACAGTAACCTGTGGTAGGTATAGAAATCAGCTCAAGTTAGACAGGAAGTAAATGAAGATGAACTGGATATGAGGTTAATTTAAATTACAAGTCACTGTGAATAGTGACAGATGATGAGGGATAATGCAGCCAGATAAGGTCAGGGACACCGTGTCTACCTATTAGTTTTACAACAGTTCCTGACAACTCTTATTACACTAAAAACTAGAAGGGCACTCGGAGACCGCAGACCTCTGCCAAGGCCATGCCCCGTCTAGCAATGTTAATGTAAAGTGAAAAATAATTCTGCCTATCCGCCTTGGGATTTGGATCCGCTCCAAAATTGAATGGGTCTCTTTCTTGGCACATGCTACACCCTTCCAAGATTCATAATAATCGTGACAGCATTTTTTCCGTAATCCTGCAGACAAACATACCATACAGAAAACTTAACCTCCTTGGCAATAAGACCTGACTTTGTACAGCTGAGGAAAACGGTACAATCGGGTGATATTTCTCCGTGGATTTGTCAGTGAGTCGCATTACTCATAGTGATTCAATCTACTGTTTATATAAAAATGTTGATGATAATAGCTTTAAAGTTATAACCAAAGAACGTATATATGAGAGGTCGGCAACCTTTACTATCAAAAGAGCCATTTTAGTCAAAGTAAAAAAAAAAAAATCTTTCTGGAACCGCAAAACATTTAAGCATTGTGATGAGGTAACACAGTTTATAATCTAAGTATATAATATATAAGTCTAATGCAGTGAGGGCCAAAGTGCAAATGTGCGACGTAGTATTAGGGCCACATTGAGGGAAAACAAATCTGAGATTTTCAGAATAAAGTCATAATTTTACGAGAAAAAAAGTCGTAGTATTACGAGAATAAAGTCATAACTTTACGAGAAAAAAGTCTTAATATTACACATAACCCACCTGTAAAATGACCAATGAAAGCTGTTATACTGCTAGTGAGGCCAGTCTTGATTTCCTGCTTTTCGCAGAATTACTTTGAACAACTTCCAGGTGCCTCAACTTGTTCTGTTTCTCTTTTTATGCGTCGATGGAGGACGTGAGTCACAATGACGTCTCCTATTAAACGTAACGGCAGCGGAAAAGTCTCAACCTGACACCTTCTGATAGTCATGCCTGGTCTGTGACCAGCTGTTTATTTTTGAGCTGCACCTCGACAAAGTCTTCTGAGCATATATTTTTTTAAGTAACCACATGAATTAGAATAATACACAATTGACAAAAATGAATACAGGGATAAATGGTGTATCCTCAGAAGTGTTTTTTTTTTTTAATGTAGTGTTAAAGTATTCTGGTCTGGAAATTTATAAAGTGTCTTTCTAATTAAAAGTGCATGCAGCAGAGCATACATTATCACTCACTGATCAAGTGGGCGTGTTATCTTAGTGGGTTGAAGAGATCACTGCCGTTTTAATGCTCAAGCCTCAGTAAGCCCGACGACATAGAAGAGCCCACAAGGCTCGGGGGTTGAAATAACATCAAATTCACAGAGAGAAAAAAAAAAATCTTGCTCAACTTTGTGTGGTACTCCTGACTGTTTTGTGTGTGTTTGTTCGTGTAAGGACACATGCATTATGTGAGAGATACCTACAGTGAGCTGGCCTGTACCTTTTGTTTTTTCTCCCCTAAAATTTAGCGTAAGTTTGGAGCATTATTTAACCTCTTTCACGACAAGCTAGCATGGTTGGTACCACTGGATTCTTTAGGTTTTCTATTTTGACATGATGCCAGTATCTTCATTCTAGCTTTGAAACGGAGCCCGCTACAACCTAAAAATCGCAAGTTGCGTTAAAGAAATTAGTGTCGTTAAAAGAAATTTGCGTTAACGCATTATCGCTCTAACTTTGACAGCCCTAGTTCTACGACATAAAATACGTCAGTAAATATCCCACTCGTGAACTTTGGAGCCTTTATGTGTCTTAAAAAAAGGTGGTTGCTAACAAGTGGCTAACAAGAGACTACTAAACGTCATCACGCCGACTCATCCGCCTTTACAGCCTCGTTGTGTATACTCGCGCTCATGTGACAAGGTGTAGTTTGTTTATAGCCTCACGTTAGCTTTTTACTTCTGGCAATTGCATTTACACTTTGAAAATCATAAAAGCGGTGTTCATTTGTGGAGATTACCTTGCTGAACAAAAAAATCAAGGTTCCAGGTTTGGATGATGTAATACAGTGTTTTCCCGCATGATTTTTTTGAGACTGTGGTGGGTGGACCTCCGACCCTCTAGGGCAGGGGTCGGGGACCTTTACTATCAAAAGTAGTAGTAGTATATAAGTCTAATACAGTGAGGGCAAAAGTGAAGTGTAATTGTGCGATGGAGTATTAGGGCCACATTGAGGGAAACATTTTTTTAGATTTCCAAAATAAAGTCATAATTTTACGAGAAAAAAGTCGTAATATTACAAGAATAAAGTCATAAATTTACGAGAAAAAAAGTCGTAATATTACGAGAATAAAGTCATAACTTTACGCGAAAAAAGAAAATAACTTTATAAAATTACTACTTTATAATATTGACTTTATTCTCATAATACTATGACTTTTTTCTCTTAAATTTATGAATTTATTCTCATATTACAACTATTTTTCTCATAAACTTGTGACTTTATTCTCATAATATTACCACTTTTTTTCTAATAAACTCGTGACTTTATTCTCAAAATCTCAGATTTATTTTTTTTCCCTTGATGTTCTAGTAAACAATTTAATGAGATGGGGTCTGTGTTTCAAGACAGGTCGGTTGGTTGCCGACATCCCCGCAGACCCTTGACGCAGTAGGACAGTCCGCGCCAGTTGACAGACACACCAGGACCTCCACGCAGGGAGAGAGGGCACACTTGCAGCGAGCACTCCACGTCTCCAGAAAGCAGCGAGGTCTAGGCGAGGGCTTCTGTAAAACTCACAGTCAGACCTGCAAGCCACCTTCACCCCGGGCCTTTCCAAGCTGACTGTGCGGACCCCACCCGTTGAGGACTGGAAAAATATTTTCGGTTTATTATGAAACTGTAGCGGGCTGGATGTCAAAACCATAGATATAAAAAAAAAGTCGGAACACTTTGATTTCATTTGAACTAGGCTACACAATGGTTGATTATTAGGGCTGCCAATGGCTTAAAATGTTTAATCACAATTAATCGCATGATTGTCCATAGTTAATCGCAATTAATCGCAAATGAATTACACATTTT
Source organism: Sebastes fasciatus (assembly GCF_043250625.1). Classification (NCBI taxonomy): domain Eukaryota; kingdom Metazoa; phylum Chordata; class Actinopteri; order Perciformes; family Sebastidae; genus Sebastes; species Sebastes fasciatus. The sequence goes on from NC_133814.1 coordinate 3,229,973, forward strand.
TTATCTGCTCACCAGCATTGATGTGTTTCATCACAGATCATTTAGTTTATAGCTTAAACATGTTTAAGTGTGCAGTTACACTTTAATGCAGCCTTGGAAGAGATGCTCCTAAAATAATAATTAGGCTCATTATTTTAACTACATCGGGGGTGTGGAAACTTTCCAGGAAAATGAAGATAGAGCAATAGAGACCTATGAAATATGGTGATGGAGTGCAAGCCAGCAGATTAGAACAATAGCTGAGCAGTTTAACATTTTCCTACTCCAAGCTTCTCAGTATTGGAAAGGTATTTCTCAGAAATGTGCTGCTCTCAATACAGAGAAGCCACATTGAACTTTTACAAAACAATATAACTATTATTTTAAAAGAAAAGAAATGGAAAAATGAAGTCTCTCCCCCCTGAGTGATCCATGAAGTAAAGAAACAATAGCACCTTCGCATTTTCTATTGTGCTCCAACAATTTCCCTGAAATGCCGAAATCGGGTTTTCGAAGAAGTGAAAGGTCGGAATGATGGATTAGAGAGATGATTCATTTGCCGATGACGTGGAGATTTGTGTTGAAGAGGGCAGAGAGCAGCTAACCAGGCAGCGTTTGAACCAGCTGACACGCTCTCTTTAATAACAGCTCTGGTCTCAAACCTGCACGATATAGTCAAAGGGAGTGTGGAAAAGAAAGCACAGAGACGGGGCATTCCCAAAGTACATGTCACTTAGAATTGATATATTGTTGTGCTAAAAAACATTCACAATCCCCTCAAAATCGATCACATCTGTGAAGAAAAGTTTGGCTGTAGACAAAAGAATCTCGCTGCTGTACAAGCCCTGCCTTTTTTATGTTTCAGTCTGTTTGATTGAAGACATGGTCAAGTGTGGTATGTGGCTTTTCTGTTATTAAACATGATTAGGGATGCACCGATACCGACACCAGTATCGGGTCCGATACTGTGGTCATGTACTCATATTCACAAAACGGCTCCGATACAACGGCACCGATACCACTTTACGGTGGTGCACCTGAGCCCGCTGGGCCGGGATCCAACGTCAGCCGGCGACTGCCGGCCCTCACTTTCATTGCGCCACGGGGTTTTGCATGCACCCTCTGACTCGCGCGTGCTTTAGACTCCTTGGTCTGTATTTCAAGACGGGTCGGGTGGGTTGCCGACAATGCCACAGACCCCTGGCGCCTTTTACGTGGGCCGAGCCCTGATCTGGCGGCACAACGTGGTTGGGGGGCACTGAGGACAGTCCGCCCCGGTCGACAGTCGCACCGGGAGCAGGGGGCAGTCCCCGGTGGGTGGAGAGGGCGCAGTGAGCCCTTTGTCAATGGTGCGGCGAAGTCCGGGAGGGAAGCGCTGTAAAGCTGCGGCCGTGAGCCACCTTCGCCCCGAGCCTTTCTGAGCCGACCTAGATGCGCCTTGTATGCGGGACTCCCCAGCCTACCGTGTGTCGCTCACACCCTCCAGCTGGCTGTTAACGAGGGTCTTTTGGCACAGAGAAGTACTCGTATCGGTACTCGGTATCGGCGAGTACCCAAATGTAAGTACTTGTACTTGGTCTGAAAAAAAGTAGTATCTGTGCATCCCTAAACATGATTATGTATTTCTGTGGGCAGAGCATACTGTAGGTGGAGGCAGAATAATCAATAGAGTTGTTCCGATACTGATACCAGTATCGGAAATGCGTCCAATACTGCCCAAAATTTGGGATCGGGTATCGGCGAGTACCAATCTGATACCAGATATCGATTCTTCTTCGCCGCTCCAAAACATTAGCCTTCACTGTGCTGTCGCCCTGGATGTATCATGGCTGCAACTGGCAACTACTGTTTTAGCGCAGCGAAGAAGAACTGACTGCAGGTAGTTTGTCATGTGACGACAGCAAACAACAACAGTGCGGTGTTAGTGGGGGGTGTAACGGTAACGGTAGTCAGAGCAAGGAAAATGCTATCCATCACACAGGAAACAACGAACAAGTAAAACTGAATAATAAAAGACAGTTCTATTGCATTCGTTGTCTGTATGTATTTGTTCATGTTTTACAAAGGGTTTAACCTGAGCCTGGCCATACAACAAAGATAGTAAACATATCAAAGTACTATTATTACTACTACTAATAATAATAATCATAATAGTATATCATTTTTTATCAAGCAGGTACCGGATCGGTACTTGGTATCGGATGACACCGCAAGTTCAGGTATCGGAATCGGTATCGGGAAGAAAAAAATGGTATCGGAACATCTCTAATAATCAAAGAGTATAGTAGCAAAGAGACGAAACTCCGGTGCTTTTTTTGACGACAGCCACTAGATGGCGCTGCAGTAGATGAGTCTGTGGCCATGGATGTTTAACGAGACAGAGGATAATTTTTTTTGAGGTAAATCAACTTCTCAGTACGAACATTTAAATAGCCCTCATTTAAATCGTTATGTCCTAAGAGTTGTAAAATTAACTAATAGCCGAATCCAGAGTTATTTTCCTCGGCATAATGAACGTGCATCAGACCCAAACCGGACTGCACCGCCCCTTCTTGACCCCGGCAGCCATTTTGAGATCAGTTGAGAAAATACCAAGCACCGCCCACCAGCCAGAGCAAACTTTCTCATTTTACAGCTAAACAGTGCACTACGAGATGTTTCTGAAAACATGTGAGGAGAGAAATAGGCATTACAGTAACATAATATTGATTCATATTTTATCAGCGCTGCCTAGTTTGACCGTTCGGGAGACTGGTGACTTCTCTGACTTGTAAACAGCCAGACTTCTCTGGATGTTTACACTGTTTTGCTTTACACTTGTCAATGGCATCTTTTTTTAAATTTGAACTGAAATTCATCGACTTCAACATGCACAAATAATCACATAGTTGGTTTGGGTCTTCACAGAGCCGATGGATAATGCAGGGCAGAACTGCTGAAGCCTTTGACAGACAAACGCTGTGTTAGGACACAACATGTAGAAGATATTATAGGAAGCATCAGCACAGGAAGAATAATTAAACAACTTCACAGTAATGACAAGGTGAACACAAAATGCTGCATCATCTTTTCTGTAGGTTGAACCCTCGGTGAGGATTGAAGCTTTAACGTTGGTGTCTGTTGCTGTCTGTCTGTCCAGGGATTTAGGTAATAACTTTACGGGGAAAAAAGTTGTAATATGAGAATAAAGTCAGAAGTTTAAGAGAAAGAAAAGTCATAATATTATGAGAATAAAGTCATTACTTTACAAGAAAAAAGTCATAATATTATGAGAATAAAATCATAACTTTATGAGAAAATAAGTTGTAATATTATGAGAATAAAGTCAGAAGTTTACAAGAAAAAAGTCGTAATATTATGAGTATAAAATCATAACTTTACGAGAAAATAAGTTGTAATATTATGAGAATAAAGTCAGAAGTTTACAAAAAAAAGTCGTAATATTATGAGTATAAAATCATAACTTTACGAGAAAATAAGTTGTAATATTATGAGAATAAAATCATAACTTTACGAGAAAATAAGTTGTAATATTATGAGAATAAAGTCAGAAGTTTACAAAAAAAAGTCGTAATATTATGAGAATAAAATCAGAAGTTTATGAGAGAAAAAGTCGTAATATGATGAGAATTTCTTACAATTATGATACTCAGTTTTCCTTATTTAATTTTACAGATTCAGTTCATTTTTGTTATTTTATTTATTTATTTATTATTTTTTTTCAGAATGTGTTTTCTGAATACCTCTCACTCATTATGAACATTCACAGCTCACATTAGGTGAGAGGTCATGATGCATGTTTTTGGACAGTCGGAGGAAACCAGAACACCTGGAGGAAAACCCCTGTTGACACGGAGAGAACATGGAAACTCTACACCTCATATCACATGAGGTGACGGTGCAACACTTCATATCGCATGAGGTGACGGTGCAACACTTCATATAGCATGAGGTGACGGTGCTACACCTCATATAGCATGAGGTGACGGTTATACACCTTATATCGCACGAGGTGACGGTTATAAACCTCAAATCGCACGAGGTGACGGTTATACACCTCATATCGCAGGAGGTGACGGTTATACACCTCATATCGCACGAGGTGACGGTGCTACACCTCATATCGCACGAGGTGACGGTTATAAACCTCAAATCGCACGAGGTGACGGTTATACACCTCATATCGCAGGAGGTGACGGTTATACACCTCATATCGCACGAGGTGACGGTGCTACACCTCATATCGCACGAGGTGACGGTGCTACACCTCATATCGCACGAGGTGACGGTGCTACACCTCATATCGCACGAGGTGACGGTTATATACCTCATATCGCATGAGGTGACGGTGCTACACCTCATATCGCACGAGGTGGCGGTTATACACCCTATATCGCAGGAGGTGACGGTTATACACCTCATATCGCACGAGGTGACGGTTATACACCTCATATTGCACAAGGTGACGGTGCTACACCTCATATCGCATGAGGTGACGACAGTGCTACACCTCATATCGCATGAGGTGACGGTGGTGACGGTGCTACACCTCATATCGCACAAGGTGACGATGGTGACGGTGCTACACCTCACATCGCACGAGGTGACGGTGCTACACCTCAAATCGCACGAGGTGACACTATGCATTTGTGAAGTATCTATAGGCCACTAGTCCCACGATGGCGATGCCAGCACACCAAGTTACATTTAGTAGAACGCCAGCACCGATTTTCCGCCAACTTGAGGTCTGATCCTCAGCAGCTGGAGCCTCTGAGCAGTTCTCATGTGTCTGATCCTCAGGTCTAGTCTTCAACGAGCTCTTTTTGCGGTTGACCTCAGGCGAGGTTGGGGTAGAACTACTGTTTCTGTAGTCTGTCAGCTGAGATTTCCTGCGGGGAGCTGTCTGCGAGTGAGTGGTCATCCAGCCTTCTGTGACCACGATATTTGCCGGTCCTTTCCCTGTCAGAGATTCAGGCGAGGTTGGGGTAGAACTACTGTTTCTGTAGTCTGTCAGCTGAGATTTCCTGCGGGGAGCTGTCTGCGAGTGAGCGGTCATCCGGCGTTCTCTGCTCACGTTATCTGCAGGGCGTTGCTCTGTCAGAGATTCATGCGAGGTTGGGTTAGATCTCCTGTTTCTGTGGTCTGTCCGGTGCGATTTCCTGCGGCAAGATGTCTGCGAGTGAGCGGTCATCCGGCGTTCTCTGCTCACGTTATCTGCAGGGCGTTGCTCTGTCAGAGATTCATGCGAGGTTGGGTTAGATCTCCTGTTTCTGTGGTCTGTCCGGTGCGATTTCCTGCGGCAAGATGTCTGCGAGTGAGCGGTCATCCGGCGTTCTCTGCTCACGTTATCTGCAGGGCGTTGCTCTGTCAGAGATTCATGCGAGGTTGGGTTAGATCTCCTGTTTCTGTGGTCTGTCCGGTGCGATTTCCTGCGGCAAGATGTCAGCGAGTGAGCGGTCATCCGGCGTTCTCTGCACACGATATCTGAGTACGCTTGAGGTTTTTTCAAGGGAGGACTTAGTAACCCCTTTGCCGCATTGATGGGAGCATTCAGGAGCCCCTTTGCCACATTGATGGGAGCACTCAGAAACCCCTTTGTCACATTGACGGAACGTGTTGCTGCCATCTCTGTGTTGTCTTCGCTGTCTTCGCTGCGTATCATTAATCTGTTCTGAACTCTGACGCGTTTGTAAACTTGCTCCATCATCCGTCTCAGTAATCTTCTGCTCTAATGCCTCAGTAAACCCCTTTATGCCCCTATAGGTAAGATTTCTCTGAACCGATGGCTTTGATGGCTTTGTGACATCATTCGGAATTTGGCTTTGTGACATCATGATTAAAGGCAGCAGGTGCAGCCTGCCTTTCAATAAGCCTTGCATGTGATGTCACATCATGACATCATGACATTCTATGCACAGATGTTCCATGCGCCACAGAATGTCTCCAGAGGGCAGCAGCTGTGTAACATTGATGTGAAAAACCTGAGCCTCCCTCCACCTCCTCCTCCATCTCCATATACTGTATATAAATTATATATATATAAATATTGTATTTATATATATATGTATATATATATATATATACATATATATATAAATATTTTATTTTAATATATATATCACTTTCAGCACTTTCAACACATTTGGAGTTTTTAAAAAAAATTGTCTGCTTTTATTAATTTTTGCCTTCAATTTTTCATCTCCAAAGGAGACGGACTCTCAAACTTAAGATCTTTCATATCATTCCATTCTGAAAAAGAGAAAACATGCTTGATCAATAAAGTGCTTTTTTAGTAAAACTCAGGTATTGATTAATTCATGATTTTTATTGATCTATGTTGCCCAACTTGTCACAGTATTGTTTGTGAGAATAATTAATTATTAAATAGTATTAAAGACAGCTATTCTCAACCACTGGTGGGCCTCAGAGAGCCACCTAGTGGGTTGCGAAGGTGCTGCCAAATGGTTAAATTAACCGCTATTCTGTATTTTTCAGAGGTTGTAGCGTGCTCACTTTAAGATACTGGCATCATATGAAACTAGAAAAACCTGATGAATCCATCGGTACCAACCATGTCATACTAGCTTGTCGGGAAGGAGGCTAAATAACGCTCCAAAATTACGCTACATTTTGGTGAGAAAAAACTATCATGGCCATTTTCAAAGGGGTCCCCTTGACCTCTGACCTCCAGATATGTGAATGAAAATGGGTTCTATGGGTACCCACGAGTCTACCCTTTACAGACATATATGTTACAGATGCAGTGACACAAAATCAAGCAATTTTTGAAACCAGTAAAAGTGTGTGGTGAGGAAATTCGACCCTGAATACGTTTGCGGGTTACACTTGTCAATGGCATCTTTTTTAAATTTGAACTGAAATTCATCGACTTCAACGTGCACAAATAATCACATAGTTGGTTTGGGTCTTCACAGAGCCGATGGATAATGCAGGGCAGAACTGCTGAAGCCTTTGACAGACAAACGCTGTGTTAGGACACAACATGTAGAAGATATTATAGGAAGCATCAGCACAGGAAGAATAATTAAACAACTTCACAGTAATGACAAGGTGAACACAAAATGCTGCATCATCTTTTCTGTAGGTTGAACCCTCTGTGAGGATTGAAGCTTTAACGTTGGTGTCTGTTGCTGTCTGTCTGTCTGTCCAGGGATTTAGGTATTCACAAGTTTTAGCATCTCCAAAGCTATTCTTGTTCTCGGCTGCTGTCTGAATACTGAAGGGAAATGCTTGTTCATTTAGTGATGATGTTAGTGGAACATCTGTAGTAAAGTTATGTAATTGTTGGATATTAGAAGACAGGCTGCGGGTTCCTGTGACTCAGCACGGCCTGAACAGAACAAATGGATTTGATCGCTCGACTCCCTCGATTTGATTAGTACGAGTAAAGTCAGAAGTTTAGGAGAAAAAAAGTCGTAATAATATGAGAATAAAGTCATAATTTTATGGGGAAAAAAGTCATAATATTATGAGAATAAAGTCAGAAGTTTACAAGAAAAAAGTCGTAATATTATGTAATGGCAATTTTCATATCTGCAGTTTAACACTGTACCTTTAGACAATCTCAGGGCCTCACATGATCAACTTTGTCACCATAGGACAGTGACCTGACATTTTAGATCTTTGTAACTGCAAACAATAACTGCTGAAATACTTGTTATGTCTTGTGATGCTCTGTTGTCTGCTGTGTGCTGACGCATTGATACACTTTCTATCCTTCTCTTCTTTTCTTCTTTGCACTTATCTTCGTGTTATGCTTTAAATGTATAAATACTGACTACTCTTTGTATTCGGGGCTCACTTGCCACAGTCCACAACAGGTGGCTGTGCTCGTGAGTCCATCTGCAGATGCTTTACTTATTAATGTATGCTTTTTTATTAAATTCACTGAAAGACAAGTTGTTACCTTGGTTTGTGTCTTGTTTTAACAGAAACTGCCACCACAATTTGGCGTTGTCGGCAGGATCACTCGTGTGAGCGGGACCGCTGGAACTCTGTGCGAGGGTAAAGACCGTGCACGGCTGGAGTCCGGGACTCTAACCTCAACCTCCCCATAAAAAGGGTGTAGAAGTGGGGGCCTGACGCCGGAGGACCAAGTCTCGCTCACCGGTGTGATCCAAAGAACCAGGTGGCAAAGAAAAAAACAAAACAACTCTGTCTTTCTGGTAAGTAAGAATTCATTCAGAAAAAGCATACATTAATAGAATTCATTCATACAGTGTCTGTACAGGGGGATAAAAGAAGCTGTACAGGGGGATAAAAGACGCGCTTTGGGGGGAATGAAAAGAAAAGTGATTCTCATCACCAACGAGGGTGGTTGTGACAGACGTGTCAACAGGGCAGGTTTTGGAAACCGCTGTAGAATCCAGGGCTAGCGCAATACGGTACCAAGGAGTTCAGGGAACTCAAAGGAGTTCTGGGAACTCAGAGGGATAACATCCATACACTGTAATCGCGTATAGTGTACAAACTGATATTACATTAATAATAATAATAATAATAATAATATTGTTATTAGAGTGGTTGATTTAGTTGGACTGATCACCCACTAGAAGAAAAAGAAAAAAGAGGGGGGGAAAGAGTAACTAGAAGTAAGACCTTACTGGAGTTAAAGCATAACCACCTGCAGGAGTTGAAGTATATAAAGGTACAACCACCTGTAGAAATCTCTAAGCAAAAATCTTGATAAAAAATTCTTTCCCTTCTTTAATCCATGGCCCTTAACTAAAAAGTACATTGATATTGAAGAGATCTTGAAAACTATTTTTTTAAAATAGGTGCAAATCATAGTAAACTCAAAGGATTGTGATAATCCACCTCAATTAATGTTGCCTAACATCAAAGATATGACCACCAAATACAGTAAACAGTAAAAGGTATTTGACCAACTTGACGTGTGGGTTAACGAGTGTGGATTTCTAAGCACTGGCAGTTTTAGCATAAGACAGCTCCAAGCTTTAAAAAACAAAGTAGAAGAAGCAACCATCCGGGAGAAAAAACAAAAAAATCAGGGACAGCACCACTAAAATCCATGTCTCAGTGTCTCAAACTAGATCCTGATCTGGACTCGACCCCGCAACGACGACAGCCGGCCCAGGCAGTGCTGCCCAGCGCTCCATCTCCACCTCTACCTCCACCTCTACCTCCACCATTGGAAGGAGCCATGACGGAGGAAGAGGGCCCAACAAGCTCAGCAACCAAGCCTCCACCATACACTGCCCCTCGCACACCATAACTGGACTTTGCAACGATGTAAAGACTGCTTTCCCAGTGAGAATGGACATTGGCAAAATCTCACTGTGCAAGCAGAAAGACGATGAGACTGTGTCTGCGTACCTTATCAGACTCACAGAGGTTCACAACACACAGTGGCCTCCTACGACCAGCTGCCATGAGGGGAAACAATGAGGTCGATCCCTGGGAAGCTCATCTTTGGGACCGCTTCATCAATGAGACCAGAGATCAGTGAGATGATAAAATGCAATTGCATCACTTGGGAATGCTGAAACCTTGAGACTGTCGAGAATCACGCCATGGCAGAAGTGGTGGAGGCGGGGAGATCCAACGCCTGCTTCAGATGTGGAAAGACAGGACACTGGGCAAGGAATTGCCCTGAGAACCAGGACACACAGGCTGATTGACTAGCGGAGGGGTCGAGGACAGTGAAGGATTCATCTAGCTTTGACACGGAGACGGGAAACAGTGACCTATCTGCACATCAGACACGTAAGAACACAGACACACAACTCATGATTTCACAAGCAATTGAATATCTTGAATCTGTACAGGAAACTGGTAAAGAGAAAGCTATTGAACTATATGCTAAGTACTCACATGACACATATTAACAGATGCCAAAGCTAAAACTTACTATACATGGTAAAGACATCATCTGTGGTAAAAAGATACACACTGCCATGCTGGGATAACATTGAGGGGGATTTCAAACACTCTTTTCTGTTATCAAAACACTGTCCGATTAACCTGATGGGGAGAGATTTTATTGTTTTACTGGGGATAGTTTTGATATCTACACCACAGGGCATAGTTGTAACCAGAATTAGCAAACAACATATTTTTTCAAATATAGTAAAGAGGACCTGTTATATGCCTACCAATGGAAAATCCCAAACACTGCACTTAACTCTGTTAATGACACTCTCATAAACCAAGCTACAGCTCTCTCCACAGCCACACACAGATATTATGAGAAAACATGACTTGCAATGCACCTCGCTTATCTCTTTTGGAGTAGACACTGAGTTTGAAAACAAATGGTACAGAGAAGGCCTTGATAAGGGCAAACTCAATCTTGACTGGCTGTTTCAGTGACTCTGCCTGACACGCTTTTTCAGTCTCTATTTCAGATACCACACTCTGATCCCAACGTCTCACTGGTCAAATCGAAGGATGCTACAGGTTGGGAGTAAACAGCGGCCCCCAAAGTTGATTTTCACAGGGTCTCTGATTCTCTGCTGTGGTAAATGCGACAAATTTTGCCCTTACACAATAATATAAGATTGTCTGGACACCTGAAGCAGAAAAAGCTTTTATTGGTTTGAAGCTAGCTCTAAATCTCCTCCAACATTGGACCTAACAGACTGCACCAGACCATTTACACAGACCTTTGACGACCGGGGTGGGTACATGACATTAATACTAATGCAGGAGCATGGGGGACGACAGAGACCTGTTGCACAACTTCTCCGACAAACTGACTAAACCTGGAGAAAACACATGGCCATCTTTTTATCTTTTTTTTATTTTTTCATTTTTATTTTTATTCCTATGCCTTTGTTATTTTTTATTATCTTATATGTGTTACAGAGTACATCAGAAGTGAGCATAGAATGCTCAAAGGGAGGAATGTAATGGCAATTTTCATATCTGCAGTTTAACACTGTACCTTTAGACAATCTCAGGGCCTCACATGTCCAACTTTGTCACCATAGGACAGTGACCTGACATTTTAGTTCTCTGTAACTGCAGACAATAGATTGCTGAAATACTTGTTATGTCTTGTGATGATCTGGTCGGAGTGGACTGGTCCCGCACTGTCAGCCTGGCTACAGATGGTGCGCCCTCAATGATCGGGAAAAAAGCAGGTGTTGTGACAAAGTTCAGAGAGAAAGTGCAGACTGCAAATGGAGAACGTGATTTTTGGACTTTTCACTGTATTTTGCATCAGGAGGCTTTGTGTTGCAAGTCATTAAAGATGGATAACGTCATGAAGGTGGTCGTCTAAACTGTTAATTTCATCCGATCCAGAGGCCTGAATCACCGTCAGTTTGACAGCCTTCTCAGAGAGAAAGACCACAACTATGGGCTGCCATACCACACCATGGTTAAGCCGAGGTGCTGTGCTGAGGCGTTTCTTTGAATTACGAGAGGAAATTGAACAGTTCATGGAAAAAAAGGGCAAACCAGTGTTAGAATTTCAGTCCACAGAATGGATGCAGGACCTTGCATTTATGGTGGATGTTACAGAGCACTTGAATAACTTGAACAAAATGCTGCAAGGGCGCAACAAAGTTGTCACGCAGTATTATGACAGCATATGTGCGTTCAAGTTGAAGCTGTCATTGTGGGAGACGCAACTCGCAGGTGGTGATGCAGCTCACTTTCCTTGTCTGAAAGATGTGTGCGCGACCCAACATGCCGCAGACATGAAGCGGTTCAAAGATAAAATAACGGGACTATTGCGGGAGTTTGAGCAACGTTTTCAGATTTTTGGTGAACTGGAGAAAGACTTCAAAGTTTTTTGCTCGCCATTCACCGCGAATGCCTCTGATCTGCCCGTCAACATCCAACTTGAAATAATAGACTTGCAGTGTGACTCGGATTTGAAGGGCAAATTTGCCGCAGCTGGCTTGGACACATTTTATCAGTATCTCTTGCCCCGTTACCCCAACTTGACAGCCCTTGCTGCAAAAGTGTTGTGCATGTTTGGAACCACATATCTTTGTGAGCAAGTTTTCTCTGTAATGAGCATCAATAAAACAAATCTGCGCTCAAGGCTCACGAACAAGCACTTGAATAACATCCTGAAATTGGCTGCCACTCAGGATGTGACGCCTGATATTGATGCACTTGTGAAAGCTAAAAGATGCCAGGTTTCAGGAGTGAAATAAACAATGGGTAATCCCACTTAAAATGCTGCATGAGACACTGCACCCTGATATAGTTCTGTGAAAATGATTGTCTTCTGTGGAAATTTAAAGAAAGTGAACAGTGTGTGATTTACTGTAATAATGTAAGTCACTTCAATTCATAAGTTTGGTTTGTTGAAATTGTTCTCCATTGCACAGCTTTTATTTTTCTATCAATAAATAGTTTAGCCTACAAGGCAGGGAGCAACTCAACCCTCTTGAATAGTTTCTACCTCAGTTTGTATGGTTTGTTGAGTTAGCACAGGATTAATATGTGGAAATGACAAATGAGGTATTTGATACCTAGAAGAGTTGTTTTATTTATTTATTATTTATTTCGTATTTTGTTCAATCCCAGATAGGCTGTAACTTAAAGTTTAATGGCTTTGTAGATACACTGAGACGAAGTTTAAGTTCCAATCACTGAGGCATTGTGTTCTTGAAATTGCACCAATTTTTTCCTCAGAATTTTCAACTAACTTGAAGTGTTTTGTCAAGAGGATTATTTGTGATGTGTACATTTTCAGAATGTGCTTGTACTATTTTGGACCAAAGTAAAACAAAGAAAACAATCTGAAGTTGTCGTTATTTTTAAGTTATTATGCCATGATTTTACCGGTCCGGGCCACTTGAGAATAGATTTTTCTCCATGTGGCCCCTGAGCTAAAATGAGTTTGACACCCCTGCTCTAAACAGTGTATTCTCATAAGGCTACCAGGAAGCCTGCAATGACTGCCCTTCACCGTCAGGCCCGTTTGCGCTGGTGTCGACAACACAGAAAATGGAACCTGAACATGTGGGGGAATGTCATGTTCAGTGATGATTCCAGGTTCTGTCTGCCAAAGTTGGATGGCAGGGTCAAAGTATGGAGACGACGAGGAGAACGCTATGCTGATTGTTGCACCGATGGAGTAACAGCTTTTGGTGGGGGCAGTGTCATGGCGTGGGGGGGGGGGCATCTCCCTCACTGGCAAAACAAGGCTTGTTATCATTGAAGGCCATCTCTATGCAGTGAGATATCGGGATGAGTTTCTGCAGCCAGTGGCGATCCCATATCTCCACAATCTGGGACCTAACTTCATCCTCCAAGATGACAACGCTCGCCCCCACAGAGCCAGGGTTATCACAGACTACCTCCACAATGTGGGAGTACAGAGAATGGAACGGCCTGCCAAGAGTCCACACCTCAACCCAATTCAACACTAGTGGGATCAGCTTGGGCATGCTGTACGTGTTAGAGTGACCAACACAACCGCGCTGGCTGACCTGCAACGAATCCTGGTTGAGGAATGGAACGCCATCCCACAGAAATGTGTGACCAGGTTGGTGACCAGCATGAGGAGGTGCCAGGCTGTTGTGGCTGCGTATGGATCTTCAACCGCTACTGAGGCTCCTGACGGTGTATTAAATGAATAAAGTGTAAAATTGCCAATATGTCTTGTTTGTTCCATGTTACTGATAGAGAGTTCAATCATCCAATCCACCAAACAACTCAAAACAAGAGTCAATACCAACAGGAGAATACACTGTTTACCATTGACGGAGCATTTTGGCAAATTTTTCTTGGGCGCTACCCACATAATCAGCTGTGCTGCTCATCCCACAAATGCATGGTCCTTACAAGTTGGACATCATTGCGAAGGTAAATAAACAGGCTTTCCAACGATGTAAAATACAATGCCAATTAGCATTGTAACAACAGAGAAATAATCCACCAAATATATATAGTTACAGATGCAGTGACACAAAATCAAGCAATTTTTGAAACCAGTAAAAGTGTGTGGTGAGGAAATACGACCCTGAATGCGTTTGCGGGTGAGCGACAGCTGCCTCCACTGAATGAACAGCCAATAGGAACGCTCTCTCTCTGAAATTACCTGTGATTGGTCAAAGTCCCCCGTCACAGGCTAGATTTTTTAAAGCCTGAAAACAGAACCATGAGGAGGAGCAGAAGTCTAGTTTTCTCTCAGAACTCTTGAATTACAATATGCTGAAAGGTTATTATGGAATTTTTGCCCAATGATGCCAAAAATATTCTGCCATCTGCAGGTTTAACTTTCTTTTACTCAAGTGGTTATTTTGATGAGTGCTTTACTTCTTCTTTTACTTGAGTACAGTTTTTGGCTACTCCACTCACCACTGCATAAATGACTCTGTTCATGTTTCCATGCTCATCCACAAGTTAATTCCCAGCAGCTTTGCCAGAACTGGCAGGGATGAAGAGGTTAATTGTTTGATCACTTTACTCAATCATTTCTATTTCTTCTCTGTCACTGGCTGTGCACTATGACACCACCAGCAGCAGCAGGTAAAGTGACAGCTACTCATTCATTTTCAAATGAGCGATGGAGCGAGGAGCGATGACTGGCAATCTGTGTGACACGAGAAAGTCAGCCAAAGTTCAATTAAACCTATGCAGTGTAGTGTGACTAGTTCAATTCAATTCAATTCAATTTATTTTTGTATAGCGTCAAATCACAACAGAAGTTATCTCAAGACGCTTTATATATAGAGCAGGTCTATGACCGTACACCATAGTTTAGAGACCCAACAGTATCCACCAAGCGCACTGTGGCCAGGAAAAACTCCCCGATTACTGGGAAGAAACCTGGAGCAGAACCGGGCGCAGGGCGGGCGGCCATCTGCCGAGACCGGCTGGGGGGATAGATAGATAGATAAATAGAGAGAGAGAGAGAGAGAGAGAGAAAGAGAGAGAGAGAGAGAGAGAGAGAGAGGGAAGCAGCCACAATAATAGCCTAGCAGCTGTAATAGCTAATACAAGTAGGACTGATAACACAAAACCAATAGTGGTGGATGGAAAGAGTGATAATACAACTATCGGAATTGATGTCATTGGGTCGTCCTCAGACTGGCTTTCAAGCGGAGCTTCCAGCTGTCCCAGTCCACCATACATCTGGCTAGCTCGCCAGCACTGTCCATTATCTTTCCTCAGTACGTCCATGTGTGTTGGTGTGGGACGTCCCTGTGATCGATGCCCGTGCGTTGGTTCCCGCAGCATCAGCATGTTTGTT
Source organism: Sebastes fasciatus (assembly GCF_043250625.1). Classification (NCBI taxonomy): domain Eukaryota; kingdom Metazoa; phylum Chordata; class Actinopteri; order Perciformes; family Sebastidae; genus Sebastes; species Sebastes fasciatus. The sequence goes on from NC_133814.1 coordinate 3,245,154, forward strand.
GGGAGTTCTTGATGTCTTTGGCAATGACCGAGAAGTGTTAGTCTCCAGGCTGCCACTTTGTCACTAAGTGTTGGTAATCCCTCGTTAGCCTTGGTAGTCCCTCGTACAGACGTAGTTAATTAATGATGGTAGCAGTTGGTGTCAAGCAGGCACCGGACGCGGTAGCAGATGCAGCCACAATACCGGAGACATCCAGATCCAGGTGAAACCCCGCTCCAAGTGTATCCCTGCTCCAGGTATAACCTCGCTCCCGGTGTGATCCCGCTCCAGATATGACCTTGCTCCAGGTGAGACCCCGCTCCACAGTTAGCTGCGAGACAAGGAGGCACAAGGACTCCCGGGAAGGAATGAAGTTAGTAACAACATACACATGGGACATGAGTATATACAGAAGGAGAGGGGAGCTCAGTGTGTCATAGGAAGTCCCCCGGCAGTCTAGGCCTATAGCAGCTTAAGTATAAGCGTTATCAAAGAGGAAAGTCTTTAGCCTACTCTTAAATGTAGAGACGGTGTCTGCCTCCCGGACTCAAACTGGGAGCTGGTTCCAGAGAAGAGGAGCTTGATAGCTGAAGGCTCTGGCTCCCATTCTACGTTTGGAGACTCTAGGAGCCTCAAGTAACCCTGCATTCTGTGAGCGCAGTGCTCTAGTGGGGTAGTAGGGTACTATGAGCTCTTTAAGATATGATGGGGCCTGACCGTTTAGCGCTTTGTAGGTGAGGAGGACGATTTTAAAATCTATTCTGGATTTTACAGGCAGCCAGTGTAGAGAAGCTAATACAGGCGTAATATGATCTCTTTTTCTAGTTCTTGTCAGTACACGTGCTGCAGCATTCTGGATCAACTGGAGAGTCTTAAGAGACTTATTGGAGAAGCCTGATAATAAGGAATTGCAGTAATCGAGTCTGGAGGTAACAAATGCATGGACTAATTTTTCTGCATCATTTTGACACAGGATGTGCCTGATCTTCGCAATGTTACATAGATGAAAGAAGGCAGTCCTTGAGGTTTGTTTTATGTGAGAGTTAAAGGACAAGTCCTGATCGAAGATAACTCCCAGATTCCTTACGGTGGTGCTGGAGGCCAGGGCAATGCCATCTAGAGTAACTATATCATTAGATAATTTGTTTCGGAGGCGCTCAGGGCCAAGTACAATAACTTCAGTGTAGTGAATCTTACTTGGACTTTGGCAAGTCTCTCCCCATCAATTTCATAATCTCATTATGGCTGTATGAAGCATGAAAGAAAAATTAAAACATGGAGCTTGTAGGGATCATTATGATCACTTCATAATGATCCCTACGAGCATTTGCAAACTGTAGACAGTAAAGAAAATATGGCACAACACACGCACTTCCTTGTATACCGGGAGTACAGATATAAACACACATAACTAAAGCCTGTAATCAGGGTCTGAAATTAGCACCCACCACCCGCCAAATGCAGGTAAATTGTTGAAATCAGCAGGAGGAGAGTTAGTAACGTTAGCTGTTAGCAGCAGGTGGGCAGCACAGTCCTGCTTGGCTAAATAATGGAGTTACTAACTTTAACGGAGGTGCCATTGAGTTATTATTATGAGGCGTTCAAACGCTGCTCAGGAAAAATGACTATTGGGTGAAGGTAAATTACAACGTTATCATGACGTGCTCATATGTAATCTCGTAAAATGAAGTTTTTGGCGATAAATCCAGTTGCTTGAAGGATATGTTTTCACATTAATATAAAATAGATATTAAAGGGAATTATGATCTCTTTATCTTCCTAACACTAGCTCTAAGCAGCTTGCCAAGATTTATTTAATCAAAGCAAATATTGAAATAATCATAATAATTTGAATTGTGTGTTTTTATGCAAACAATCACGATAGATTTCAATAACAAAGTACAGTGCAGTACTGTTTACAGTACCCTCTCTGCCCCAAAAAATAGGGCTCTCCAGAAGCTACGGTGTAATTTGAACACTGTAATTTAACTTGTATATAATGTTTTTATATAAAAAATATTCGAACATTGAATGACATCAAATTTAAAACGTTATTCCTTCATTTAGCGCAGAGATTTCAAAAGTGGCAGATACAATTTCTGAGTAGCAGACAAAACATATTTTTTTTTTGCCTGCCACAGTGGCAGGAAGTGAAAAAAGTTAAGTTCAGACCCTGCCTGTAATATACTTTAAATACAGTAATGCCTTGCTTTACCAAGCCAAACTGAGAAAGGCTCACACAGATCCACTAAAGGTTCCAAAGGGGTAAATCCCATTAGCCGTGAAAAGTGACTCCCTCTCTGAGTAATAGAAAAAGTCCCCATGAATGATGGCCGTCATCTCCCGTGTCACCTGGGCGTGCCACAATCAGCCCCTTGGACAACGATCGTGTCATGCTTTGTGCATAATGGTTTATAAAATCCAGCTGTGAGGCAGGAAGACATGAAAAACTATAGGCTCGTCTTTTGATAGGCAACCTTTATCACAGCTGAAAAGTTTTCAGCAGGGGCAGCAGAAACAAATTGTAAACAGAACACATCAACCACATCAACTTCAAATGTATTTCTACATTTTAGTTGATACCCTAAATTATTGTACTGTCAACAACACTTTACAATCAAATGAACATGTCTACCGTTTTCTAGACTAAACAAGGGTATATTTTATCCTAAATACAATCTATTTACTTTAAGTCGATAACGTCTGTGTGGCAATAAAGTAGAATAAATTAAATGTCACTCTCAGTTTGAGCAGTTAGCAAGTCAATGTTTGTACTGGTAGTCGCACGGAACTGACATTGGAGCGTGTTCCATGACGAACACACAGCGGCGTTGCACGTCGTCAGTAAGAGCAGCTGGTGAAGTCGGCTCGCTGTCGGACGGTTTTATAACCCACCTCTACTCCCCTCCCCGCTAATTGGTTTGGGATGACACCTAATACGGCGGACCCTCCGTGCAAAGATGCAAACAGAGTGGAGGTGGGTAGGGAGAGGGTGGTTTGGAATTGGGCCAGAGCCTGAAAGCAGGTGTCTCATGCCAAAAGCGTGACATTTGGCACCTCCGCCTGGCTCTCTGTCTCTGAAGAAAACCAGTCGTGTCATGTTGCATTCTACAAATAAACTGACAATTAGCATGTACAATGTACACCTGCGTGGCTGATTGTATATGCATTCAGAATCCAGATTTATGGGCGTTTGCCAATGCTCAATTTAAAGTGGATGTAATGTGCCATGTGGCTTAATTCCCCACATTAGTTTTTGATTACCTTGGAGGCTGCAGGGCAGGAAATATGTGTAGTTGACACACCGTTTAACCTTGTTAGTCCTCCTTGAATTCTCAGCCTTGATCCCTCTCTCCCACTATCCATTTCTTCCCTCTTTCCTCTCCGGCTGTGTCTGTCCTCAGACTCCTTTTAGATATCTCTCCCCGTCTGCCACACTTTACCTCCTAATCCCTCGCAGTCCTCTTCTTCAATTTGTCCTCTTCTCATGGCCTTTGTTCAGATTGACACCATTACACCTCTACCTCTGCCCCTTTCCCTATCACTTTCTCCCGTCCTGTTATCCACTCTATTTCAGATCATATCTGATCCTCCTCAGACCTTGCTTTTATTGCTGCTGTGTCTGTTAAACCTTAAAACTCAAAGTGTTTCAAATTAACACCGGTTTTGCCCTCCGGTGCTCCCCGTAATGTTTGGATGTCATGGAGTTTGACTTTCCACATTAAGCCTCCATGCCGTCTCACCTTCCTTTAAAGCTGTCATGTTGAGAGACGTGAATTATGGTTTAGTGAGTGCTGCTGTTAAAGCATACACAGCATAGAGGTTGGGGTTAGGTGGCCGCAGTGACCCTATACAGTTATTCCATGACACACTTGCTGTGAAAACTGGTATATTGTTATGTGACATGATGCAATTTAGACTAAAATTAGGGCTGTCAATCGATTAAAATAATTAATCGCGATTAATTACAAATGAATCGCACATTTGTTATCTGTTGAAAATGTACCTTAAAGGGAGATTTGTCAAGAATTTAATACTCTTATCAACATGTAAGTGGGCAAATATGCTGCTTTATGCAAATGTATGTATATATTTATTATTGTAAATCAATTAATAACACAAAACAATGACAGATATTGTCCAGAAACCCTCACAGGTACTGCATTTAGCATAAAGAATATGCTCAAATCATAACATGTTAAACTGCAGCCCAACAGGCTGTCAGTGTGCTGACTTGACTATGACTTGCCCAAAACTGCATGTGATTATCATAAAGTGGGCATGTCTGTAAAGGGGAGACTCGTGGGTACCCATAGAACCCATTTACATTCACATATCTTGAGGTCAGAGGTCAAGGGACCCCTTTGAAAATGGCCATGACAGCTTTTCATCGCCAAAAGAGGCGGCTACAACCTACAAATTGCAAGTTGCATTAATGTGTTAAAGCAATTATTTGGTTAAAACAAATTTGGCATTAAAAAATAACATTACTTAAAGTTACGATTAACGTGATTTTTTTTTGGCCTTTAGTGACGTTAAAACAAATTTGGTTAATGCGTTATTAACTTTGACAGCTCTAGTTTAAATATAAATCTACAGCCAGGAGATTGGCTTAGAGTGCAGAGTAATGTACACATTAGCATAAAGACTTGAAGCAGGGGGAAAACATTAGCTAGCCTGGCTCTGTCCAAAAGTAAAAAAAAAAAATTCTGCCTACCAACAACTCTAAAATTCACTGATTAATGTTATTTTTTACCTTTTGACAGAGCCATGCTAGCTTTTTCCCCTTAGCTGTTTCAAGGTGCCATGCCATTGTTCCAATGGCCCATTATCCCAAAACCTCAATAAAAATCAAAAAATGTCCCATTGGACTGAAAGTCCATCTGTCCGACAGCCCGTTATGCCGAAAACAAAAGCCCATCGTTCCGAAGGACTATTGCTCCAAAAATCCTTTCCCGGTCGCAATATTTTTTGTCCTACTATGGTAGGGCTGCACCTAATGATTATTTTTTTAACGATTATTTATATATTATTTTTTCGATTAGTCGATTAATCTAACGACTAATTCATCAATTATTAGAAATATCTTTTTTATAAATAAATAAATATCAAAAACTTGACTCATTATTATTTCAATACTTTATTCAAATATCTTCTCTTATAAACATATACATAAAACAAGAATATTATTATGGCATTATTTCACAACAAAAAATATCCCAGTCTTTGCTGGTAATCTGTTTTCAGTCCAAAATAAAATTTTTCCAAAATAAAATTAAAACAAGAGCTTGTATTGTAAATTCATGTAAAAGGAATTAAGTGCAATGTTCTTTTTGTAGAAAAAGTCCTCCACTCTGCTTTGTCTCATCCTGAAAAAGACACACAGAAAGCCATTAGAATAATGATAATAGTGGCACATTTTAAATTCGGTCTAATTTCCACAGCACTGTTGTGTTATGACATTAGGCTAATAATAATAATAATAATTATCATCAGTATTTTTACTTAAGTACTTAACTTAAAACTTAAAATGGTTTAGACATGGATTTATTTAATCACTGTAATAATATGCAGTTAAGATAAACACTAGCAAATGTACTTTTGCATCAGTGTGGAGAAAGAGAAATAGTTGAAACTATTTATAGACTAACAGTCACAGACTGTAGAACAATATGTAATGTTACTATAAGCCATTTTCTCACTCGTACATCAGCGTTAAAATAAACAGAAAATATATAACGGCCGAATAACAACGTTAGATGACGCATGGTGTAACGCTACGTTACGTTACATTACCATAACAGTGGTCCATAAAATACTTTTAACATGGTGGTGATGAAGAAACATTTTATAAACAAACTTTAAATGACTACTGCTTACAGAAACATGTCCGCGCTTTTACAATCTTAATAGATCATGCCTGGGTGATGAAAAAGTAAACGGGACTTACGGCGGTGTCTTGTTGCTGTCTTCTTCACTCAGCGCTCTGGGATGCCTTCTTGTCAGGTGCTCGTGCATTGCACTTGTACTGCTGTGGTACACCATCTCCATCCTGCACAACTTACAGAGCACCACATTGTTGGGTCTCTGTTTGAAGTATTCCCACACCTTTGATGAACGTTGGAGAGGTTTTTTGACGCTTCTTGCTCTCTGGGGGAATCAGAATCCATGCTCGGACCGGGCGCAGCGCATTTTCATTACGTCATCCGATGCGTCGACGCACGTTACGTAAATTGACGTATTTACGTAATCGATTACGTCGACTACTACTGGGACTTTTACTGGGAAAGTGGCTGCATGTCCGCGACACTACACGCAGCATCGTAGCTGCATCGTAGCAAGTTAACGCTCTCGGACGGTGAACTGGGGACTCCCGTCAACGAATATCTGTCGTGCTCCTGCAGCTGGTACACCGCTGCATGCGAGGCACAAATCTTGTCGGTTAATGGTTAATAATTGGTTAACGAGGGTCGGTTATCGGTTAAGACATTTTTTCGAAATGAGCATCCCTAAATACATGGGCATGAGATAAATCTTAAAAACAAAAGATAACCAATAACTGCCAATTACTGTCACTTAAATACCTAATGCTACTGCCTGTTTGTAATTTTTCCCTTTTTTTGCCAGAATGGTAGAAAAAAGTTCTCTCTTTCCACTGTCGTCTGTTTTCCTGTGCCAGCTTCCCTTCCTGTAATTGAGTCAGCTCAGTCTTATTATATTGACAAGAGAAAGCTATCGTTGGGGTTTAGTAAGCAGCCAGAACCTCAATCCCCGTCTGTCCTGACAAAGCTGACTTCCCTGCATGCTAGATTTACCTTGGACTTTGCTGATCAATGACAGACTTTCGCAGTTCTCACCATGAAATATGACAAATCGCTGTATTAGATAGTTTAGGTGCGGGATCAAAATCTCATAACTTGGCTGCTTGTTTCAATATCAGTATTTCCAGTTTATTCTCACAACATCAAGGTATGCTCTAGTAGTGATACATTTTCTCACTTCCACCAAAGAGCATAAGATAAGACCATTAACAACCCACGAATAGAAATATTAAAGTCCCCCTCCACTCAAAAATGTGTCGTGCTCAATTTTCATTTGGATGTTTGAGTGTCACTGTACAGAATGATGTATGAGCAGTGTTTGACAATAGTGGGCTGTTTTTACATTGATCTGCTGAAGGGGGAAAGTTTCTCTGAGCTCATCTTAAATCTCAGCTTGTGACATCACAGCTAGTTTAGAAGCAATAGACTCTTACAGCCTCGGACACACCAGGAACGTCAGGAGCGTGTGGCGGCTGCGTTACCTGTTGTTTTTTATTTCGGCGTCCATGTTAACAGGTTAGAACAGCCACCCTGCGCGTCTCAGCTGCGTCTCTTCTAAGGAATAGAGGTCTCGCCTATTTTTGACGCGTGCCGCGCGCGTCTCACAGCAGCAACAGACAGTAAAAGTGATATATTAAATATGTATTAACATCATATCAGCTACATTACTACAGTTTTGATGTCTAGACATCTGTAGAATATGTCACAGACAGTGAAGGTGATCTATTGACTGTATATTGACATCATACCAGCTACATTACTACAGTTTCGATGTCTATCTGTAGAATATGTTAGGGAGATGAAAAAAAAGTAAAGACTTGTTTTTAAATCAATAATTCCTGCTTTCATTTCAAAATAAAAGCCTTCAAGCGTTTTTTCTGTAGACAGAATTCCTTCATTTCTTAACACGAGGCTTTTATTCTGAAATATATGCCGGACAGTGTTCTAGAACGTGCAGTGACTTGAAGAGCTCCATGAATGCATACAGTACGGAGTTTTAATTGTGGATTATTACTATTATTTACAAATTACCACACATTTCTTAACCTTTCTCTGTCTAAAATAAATATAAAGGATATTTATAATGAAACGAAATGACCATTAAAAGGCAAACTCTATGTAGAAAGAAAGGGCTGACAGCAGTAGCTGCAGCAGCAGAAACGCAGCAGACAAGCAGCTGAAACGCAGCTGGTATAAACAACCAACGCATGAATCATGCAGCCGCCACGCGCTCCTGACGTTCCTGGTGTGTCCCAGGCTTTACAGCAGACGTCATGATTACATCACAGTGTTAGCTGAGGCAAAACAGAGAAAGACTTGAGGCAAACAAAAATCACCTCAGAGTAGCAGTCACAAATCGAAAATGTCATCTTGCTGTGTTGTTGGGTCAGAATCAGAATTGCTATAACAATGAACTTTACATTTTGGCCTGTAACTTTTTAACCATAAGTCTCAGAAACTGAGACTTAATTTTTTATAAGTTTTTTTCCTGGATTTTGTGGGTACAGACGAATATATCTATAACAGCTAATCCAATTTGTGTATAGATTCATTTTCCGCCATTTTGAATTGGATCCAAATCTGTTTTTTTTGCTACTTCTCATACAGATTTTGAGCAAATTGTGATAAAATTTGTTACAGAATATTTCTGGACCAAGCCATTGATGCTGTGGGGAGGGCTTATATTACAAAAAAATGTCATAACTCGAACGCTTTGTGCTATTGTGGCCACATTTGGTGGACATGTGTAGATATGATGTCTGAGGGACAATGGCAAATTTGGTGTCTGTCTATGTAGGCTTTATATGACATATCTCAAAAAACATTCATCCGATCAATTTCACACTTGGCGGGTGCAAGCAGCCATACAGCGGTTCTCCACAACGATCCGGACAGGCACGCGTGCTCTGAACGGGGCACTGCACTAGTGTATAAAAACGTGTATGGTGGGATCTCTAAACTTCACAAATTCATTGTACAACGGGCCACTTTCTAGAGGCAACAAATCTTTAAGTCCTTGAGCCCTCTGTGTACCGCATCACGCACATGCGCATTTCAATTACAGGGACTCATTTATTGAGCCAGCCAGCATGGGACACTCACTCTTCTTGACCTGCCAGCTCTCAGGTCTGGTCAGTAAAAACATTTGGCTCCACTGAAATATGACACTTCAAGTGTGCAACCTTGCTATGACATTGATGTGCCGGGAAAGCTTCCAGCATTTGTATTTCTTTTAAGCCCCTTGTGTTTTTCATGACTTGCATGAATGTGTAGCTTTTCATCAGTTTTTTGTCTTTGAATTTTAAAACTAAGCCTCTATATTATTGTGCAAATAAACTGAACGTATGGCCTGTGCTGGTAAGAGCCACTAAATTAGGAAGATGATTATTTGTTACTTTCAACTTCATCTTATTAAACAGGCTCTAATAGTATGTGATATTGGAAATTCATACGCTATTATTTAGACTAGGGATGCACTGCTACCAAATTTCTTTCAGACCGAGTACAAGAACAACCACCGTAAAGTTGTATCGGTGCCGTTTTGCGAGTACGAGTACGAGTACGAGTATATGAGCACAGTATCGGACCCGATACCCAATACTGGTATCTGTATCGGTACATCTCTTATTCAGACCAGAGGAGTGGAGACAGGAGAGATTTGGATGCTGTCAACACAGATATTTTTAGCGAGGGTATTTTTAGCAAACGCTGCTATAATCCACAGAGTTCTGTGTCCAGCTGTGAGGGTCAAAAAATTGGGGCCATGTAGCTTTCACACACCCATGATGACCTCAGACAACCCTGGATGCAGAACCTCAGTTTGATGATTCAGTGAAAGAGAGAGAGAGAGACTGCAGTGGAAATCTGAGCCGTGCACCATAACGTCATGGATAACTGGATGTTCTGAGGACTAGCAGGGGGTTAGAAGCATTAAAGACCGGGGTGTGTGATGGATCAACACCACACATGCAAACCTGTATGATATTTTGGGTATGCTGAGACACAGGGAAATGGTCGGAGCTGGTAGCTGGAGAGTGTATATAAGCAAACCGAGATCACAGCAGCGTGCCGTGGCCAGTCGTTTCACTTCAGGCAACAGTACTCGTCCCCTGAAGCTAAATAATCACCTGAGGAAGACATTTTTGACCAATGTCTGACATCCTAATTGGGTCCCCTGTTGGATCATTACATTTACACTGAACAGGGTTTTATAGAACTGTTCAATATCGACGAAAACATTGATATGTTTTAAATCTGGCATGTGCACAATATGTTCACGTCGATCTTCCATTATTCATTCTCTAGATGTAAGTTATATCCTATTAGTGTGAAAACTTATATAATTATAAAATTTTAAATACCAATTAGGGATGTTCATAATTAACTGTTTAACCGTTAACAGACATTAAGCATTTTAACCGATTAACGCTATCGGTTAAAACGGCTAAAAGAAAAGCTGGTCCACCTTAACAGCCCACCTTAAGAGGCGGAGCCAGAGCCGGAGTTGCAGGATACAGGAAGTCGGCTCCGGTCTCTGGCTAGCTTGAGCGGAGCGGGGGAGTTGTAGTTTCGTAGCATTTATTCAGCGACAAATAAACTGTACACACACTGCTACACCTACGTTCACAGCTAGATCGCCACCAACAACCTCACAATCACCGCCAACACACTCACGGACACTCGTTAAAGTTCCGTCGCGCTGACAGACTGTATGTGTGTGGCTGCGGCAGCGAGCAAGAAGCCTCTGGCAATGCTAGAGCTGCTAACGTAGCACAAATACACACACTGTTTATCGGCCAATCGCTATCGTTAATCCGGGCAGACAGAGTGTCGTTACGCCGGGCAGACACACAGCTGACAACCTGCTAAACTAAACTAAATGTGCGGTGGAGACTTTTACTGGGAAAGTTGCTGCATGTCCGCGACACTACACGCAGCATCGTAGCTGCTAAGTTAACGCTCCCGGACGGTGAACTAGGTTCTCAGTTGTCTGTTGAAGTCATACACTGCAGCTGGCGCGAGGCACAAATCTGTTTGGTTAATGGTTAATAATCGGTTAACGGGGGTGGGTTATTGGTTAAGAACATTTTTCAAAAGAGCATCCCTAATACCAATATAAACCATAGTGTTAGGTAAGGATGTCACGATACCAGACATTTAGTAGTTGATACCAATACCAGTGAAATTCCACGATTGTCAGTACCAATTCGATACCACTGTAAAAAACAAAAGTGAACAAATAAATCTTGCTGTGAAAACATCTCCTTCAAAAAACTGGATTTATTCAAGTTTCTCGCCAAAAACTACATTTGACAAGATTACATTTGAACACATCATGATAACATTAGAATTTACCTTTGCTTAATACTCATTTACTGAATAGAGCCTGAACACATCATATCGTTAATCAATGGCACCTCTTGTTAACTTCAGCTGTCAGCTCCGTGCAGGACTGTGCTGCTTACCGGCTGCAACAGCTAATGTTAACTAGCTCTCGTCCTGCCGATTTCATCATGGATTTGTTGTTCACTATGTATCAGGGAAAAAATAGGGTGCGTCCCCTGGACACATTGATAGTGAGTTTACTGCGTCCCAAACACATTTTCTATCGTCCCGGGGTTACAACGTTAGTCTCGAGCCTTGACGGTATACCTGCAGTACTGTAGAAAAACGAGTACCGTCAAGTTTTCAGAATTTTGTCATCGACATGGTACCGAAGTATCGTTCTCGTGACATCCCTAGTGTGAGGTACAGTTCACTCCAGTCTCTCTAACTATCTAGTCTCTAAAATGTCTGTCACCATCCTATAGGGGTGAAAAATACATTTGTGAAACACAAAATACACAGATTTAACTGATAAAAAAAAAAAAAAATGCGGGAAACTGAAGTAAACCTGCAATAGGCAGAATATTTTTGGCGTCACTGTGCAAAAATTCCATAATAACCTTTCAGCATATTGTATGTAAGTGTTCTGAGAGATAACTAAACTTCTGTCCTTATGGCTCTGTTTTCAGGCTTTAGAAAATCTAGCCTGTGATGGGAGACTTTGGCCAATCACAGGTCATTTCAGAGAGAGAGAGCGTTCCTATTGGCTGTTCATTCAACGGAGGCAGCTATGAATGAACAGTACACTACGAGATGTTTTCAGAAACATCTCGTAGTGTACTGTTTAGCTGTAAAATGAGAAAATTTGCTCCGGCGGGTGGGCAGTGCTTGGTATTTCCTCAACTGATCTCAACATGGCTGCTGGGTCACAAACTTTCTCATTTTACAGCTAAACAGTACACTACAAGATGTTTCTGAAAACATTTTATGCGAGAAATAGGCATTACAGTAACAGAATATTGATTCATATTTGATCAGTGCTGCCTAGTTTGACCGTTAGATCGGAGTTCGCGAGTGATTGACAGCTGCTCAGAGACGGTAAGGCTCCAGCTCGGCTCCGATTGGTTGTTTTCCTCCGGTCTGTGAAATCTTGCAGATGTCATTAGGAGCACAAGAGGACACAGAGGCACATGATTTTGTTCTAATTACCTGTCTCATGCACTACTGTCAGGATAAAGTGAATGTTTTATAAAAATATTTTTTTGAATCATATTTGCTCCATTTCTACCCACTGCTGCTTTAACAAGGTCATTTGTTATCTTTCCGATTTCCAGCCACCTGTTTGTAATGCACATATTAAAATACACCTTGAAAAACCTGAGTGGGAACACCATAAAGTTATCTAGAAACCTGATTAATGAGCTTTTTTAAGTATGAAACAACAAGAATCAGAGCCTCGGTATCAAGAAGCTTTCTTCGTGTGGGTAAAAACTCGACAGGAACCGCATGATGCAGTAGAAACAGCATAGCGAATAATCTCCCAAGGAGCGTTTCTTGCATTTGCTCATTTGCTGTCAGCCTGGCGTAGCTAATAAGATGTCTGCTGATTGTACGGGGTAAACAAAATGGAATACATTTTTCTTTGGGGGATTGTGGGTCTCTATAGCTTCCAGGCCCGACATTGACACCAATTTAACAAAAAAATGGCTGCAACTATATATGAAAGGATTTGTTCTGCTTCCTGGAAACGCTTCCTGCTAATAGCCTTCTTACAATCAGATGACCGTTTTTCTTCCTTTTGACTAGAAACTGAGTTGATTGCATTCTCTTATAGCTTTCTCTCCCTCCATATCTTCCCTGCAACCATTCTGAGCCCACATTAATCTCCTCTCCCACGACCTTCCATCAGTGGACGTTATTAGCGGTTCGGTTTGACACTTGCGTCACCAGGCAAGCGTGGGCTAGGTTGTCACGCACCCACATTACCTGCTCAGCAGGACAGCAACCCCGTGTATAGACCTCCCATAATTACTAAAAAAACAAGAGGTATGGGAATAGAACAGAGATAAGGAGGATGGAGAATGTGGAAAGAGGATTTCTTTTGTTGTTCAAATAAGCCACATCACTCAGACCAAACCCTCCAAACACTGTCTAGACCAGGGGTCTGCAACCTGTGGCTTCGGAGCCACATGCAGCTCTTTTTAAAAATGGAAATGAATAAGTGTTTATTGTTTACATTGTCATTTTTATTTATCATTGTTGTAGGTCTATGGTACAACAGTAGGACGGGGTATTAGGACCACATTGAGGAAAAAAATATATCTGAGATTTCGAGAATAAAGTCATAATATTACGACTTTTTTTCTCGTAAAGTTATGACTTTATTCTCGTTACATTCCGACTTTTTTCCCGTAAAGTTATGACTTTTTTCAAATAATATTACGACTTTTTTTCTTGTAAAATTATTATTTTATTCTCGTAATATTACAACTTTTTTCTCGTAAAGTTATGACTTTATTCTTGTAATATTCTGACTTTTTTTCTTGTAAAATTATTACTTTATTCTGGAAATGTCAGATTTTTTTACCTCAATGTGGCCCTAATACTCCGTCGCACATTTTTCACTTTGGCCCTCACTGCATTAGACTTATATACTATATACTTAGACGATAAGCTGTGTTACCTCCTTTTGATAGTAAAGGTTGCCGACCCCTGGTCTAGAGAGTTTGGGAGCCAGCACCAGGCACTGGCTGTCCCCATCTGTCGCCGGGTTTCTCCTTTCGACTCGTATTTGTCTGACTGGCAAAGAGCTCTTGAGATCTTGGTCTGACATCAGTTGGTGGCTGATGTAAAAGCTTTAAAGAGCCAAGGTAGTGAGTTGTGCCACATGTGGCACAGATTGCACTCTCATGTCTTGTGGGGGACTTGTATATCTAGGTCATATCACATTTATTACCATATTATACTTGGGTATACTTTGTGTGATATCGGGAGTTGAAACATATGTCCGTGATAGAGTGTACCAGAACCAAAAGCAAGTGATCATGATACAAAATAAGTAGGGCTGTCAATCAATTAAAATTTAAAATTTTTGAATCCGTTCAAAATGTACCTTAAAGGGAGATTTGTTAAGTATTTAATACCCTTATCAACAACACAAAACAATGACAAATATTGTCCGGAAACCCTCACAGGTACTGCATTTAGCATAAGAAATATGCTCAAATCATAACAGCTGTCAGGGTGTCAGTGTGCTGACTTTACTATGACTTGCCCCAAACTGCATGTGATTATCATAAAGTGGGCATGTCTGTAAAGGGGAGACTCGTGGGTACCCATAGAACCCATTTTCATTCACATATCTGGAGGTCAGAGGTCAAGGGACCCCTTTGAAAATGACCATGCCAGTTTTTCCTCGCTAAAATTTTGCGTAAATCTGGCGCGTTATTTAGCCTCCTTCACGACAAGCTAGTATGACATGGTTGGTGCCGATGGATTCCTTAGGTTTTTATAGTTTCATATGATACCGGTATCGTTACTTAAACATCAAAACTGAGCCCGTAACAATATCCGAAATATTTATTGCGTAAATGCGTTAAAGAAATTAGTTGTGTTAAATTGAATTTTCTATAATAACACGTTAACTTTGACAGCCCTAAATATAAGTAATATTTACTCTGGTACCAGAGTGCATTAAACATTGATATCGGATCGGTACTCGGTATCGGCCGATACCCAAAGCCCAGGTATCACTATCGGTATCGGGACTGAAAAAGTCTGATCGGTGCATACTTTTTACTACTTTGCTACTTTTACCCACCGTTGTTTGGAAGTTTAAAGGTCTCATATCGTGCTAATTTTCAGGTTCATACTTGTATTTTGTGTTTCTACTAGAACATGTTTTCATACTGTGATGTTAAAAAACTTTACTGTCTGCTTGAATATACCTGCATTTACCCTCTGTCTGAAATGCTCCGTTTTAGTGCATTTCAACGGAATGACAACGGAATTGCGTTGCTAGGCAACAGCTTGGGTACAAGTTTACTTCCTGTTAGCTTATGTCATTAACATACACTGCAACCAGGAATAAACTGGGACACATTTAGAATGTTTACGTTTAAAACCGTGTAATGGTCTAAATATTGTATATTTGTGACATCACAAATGGACAGAAATCCTAACAGCTTGTTTCAAACGCACAATTTCTGAATACGGGCTGTGTGTATTTCTCTGTGTATTGAGCGCTTCGATACTTTCACAGTAAGGCTGGGGCGATTCGTCGACGTAGTCGACGTAATCGACGTAATCGATTACGTAAATACGTCGATTTACATACCGTGCGTCGATGCATCGGATGACGTAATGAAAATGCGCTGCGCCCGGTCCAAGCATGGATTCTGATTCCCCCAGAGAGCAAGACGCGTCAAAAAAACTCGCCCACGTTCATCTAAAGTGTGGGAATACTTCAAACAGAGAATCAACAATGCGGTGCTCTGTAAGTTGTGCTAAATGGAGATGGCGTACCACAGCAGTACAAGTACAATGCACCATCACCTGACATGAAGGCATCCCGGAGCGCTGCGTGAAGAAGACCGCAGCAAGACACTACTGTAAGTCCTGTTTACTTTGTCCCCACCAGGCATGATCTACCAAGATTGTCTAAAACGCGGGCGTGTTTCTGTTAGCAGTAGTCATTTAAAGTTTGTTTTTAAAGTGTTTCTTCATCACCACCATGTTAAAAGTATTTTATGGACCACTGTTATAGTAACGTAACGTAACGTTACACCATGCGTCATCTAACGTTGTTATTCGGCCGTTTTATATTTTCTGTTTACTTTAACGGCGATGTATGAGTGAGAAAATGGCTTAAAGTAATGTTACATATTGTTCTACAGTCTGTGACTGAGTGTTAGTCTGTAAATAGTTTCAACTATTTCTCTCTTGCTCCACACTGATGCAAAAGTACATTTGCTAGTGATTATCATAACTGCATATTATTACAGTGATGAAATAAATCCATGTCTAAACCATTTTATCTTAAGTACTTAAGTAAAAATACTGATGAGGATTATTATTATTAGCCTAATGTCATAACACAACAGTGCTGTGGAAATTAGACCTGTTTTAAAATGTGCCACTGTTATCATTATTCTAATGGCTTTCTGTGTCTCTTTTTCAGGACGAGACAAAGCAGAGTGGAGGACTTTTTCCACAAAAAGAACATTGCACTTTATTCCTTTTACATGAATTTACAATACAAGCTCTTGTTTTAATTTTATTTTGGAGAAATGTTTATGTTGGACTGAAAACAGATTACCAGTAAAGACTGGGCTACTTTTTGTTGTGAAATAATGCCATAATAATACTCTTGTTTTATGTATATGTTTATAAGAGAAGATATTTGAATAAAGTATTGAAATAATAATGAGACAAGTTGTTGATATTTATTTTGGTTAAATTAATTGAATTATAAAAAAATATTTAGAAAAATCGATGAATTAGTCGTTAGATTAATCGACTAATCGAAAAAATAATCGTTAAAAAAGTAATCGTTAGGTGCAGCCCTATTTCACAGTATTTAAATGGCACGTCAACCTGCTTTATAATATAAAAGACGAGTGAAAATCTTACTTTTTACAATATGGGACCTTTAACATCAGGTCAATATCAGGAGAAGTCAAACATAATGAGGAGTCATGTAGACAGTCTAAACAAGAAGCTTCAAAGTCATATGATTTTCTTGTGTTCCCAAACACTTGAAAAGATTTCATGGGAGAGAAGAAAACAGTTTAAATAGCTCCAGTAGATCAAAGACTGCCACTTCTGAAGTACCATCCTCAAGTTTTTAATCTATTTTTTTTTTTATTATTCTGCACAACGTCGGAGTCAGCCATTTCAATTTACCCCATGATTTTCTCCTTTTAGAAGTCTTAAATTTTCCAATTATGGAGGCTTTGGGATTCTTTTGGGATTTCTCCAACGAGCCTTCATCGACTTCCTTCCTCGGCTCCTATTGTTCGTCTCAGAGTCAAGTCCGTAGAAAAGGAAATGTGAAATAGTGAGTCAGAGGTGTACATGAAAAGACTAGACAATGTCTCGTCTTCAATAGCTTTCGTGATATGAAGCGTGATTGCTTGAAGATCCCAGCTCTGCTTGGTGTTTGTGTGGGTGCTCAGTGGGTGCTTCACTTTAACAGAATGTTGCAAGGAGGCTGTAGCCGCAATGGCTTGAATCGAGTCCAAGACAAGTCCAACACGAGTTTGAGTGAAGGCCCAAGTCAAAAATAGGGGTTAACGCGACGTTGAGTTTGAGACCAAGTACAGACTGAGACAGAAAAATCAAGATAAAATTTCAAATTGTAGTTACCAAACTTAAACTAGGATTTAATTTCAGTCATGGGTTACACTCACTGGAGAGAAACCCAAATAGTGTACATACAGCCTCGTTGTGTGTAGTTAAAGGGACTGTTTGTAAGAATCAGAAATTGCTTGTCTACAGCAACACCTGTGGCCGTTAAGTCAACAAAAGTCAGCGTCCTGTTGCTCACGCTTGTACTCGCTCTACATAGAAATGAACAAGCATCGCTCAGAAGAGTGAGGCGACACACGTCAGCTAAAACCACAATATCACTCTATATTTCAGCTGCTTGGCAGTAATGTTAGCTGACCAGACGAAGATCTCTCCATGAATCACTGCTGATCCTAGTGTTGGCTTTTCCTGCCTCAGCCTCCCGACCGCGGCCGGAGGGAACAGGGGAGACACCAAAGTTTTGGTCGGAGACGATAACGTTTCTCTCTGCGGAGCCCCGTCACTTCACAAGACACGGGAAACCTCTGTTGGTCTGGAGGAGCTGCAGCATTTATTTCTGCGCAAACGTCCACATTCACTAGATATTCTCAGAGCTAAACTAACTCTTCTGCAGTGTGTAGTGTGCGCACATGCAGGTGAGAGCGGAGCGAAAGAGCGAGAACGAGCGCGCTGTGTGAGTGAAGGCAAGCAGGCAGTGGAGCAGTGGAGCAGAGTACAGCAGAGACTCCGGCCCTGGAGACCAAAGCTACGGTCTCTGCCGCGTCCTCCGACCGCGGCCAACACTGTTTTGCAAGACGGGCTTCACTAGATATA
Organism: Sebastes fasciatus; assembly: GCF_043250625.1. NCBI lineage: Eukaryota > Metazoa > Chordata > Actinopteri > Perciformes > Sebastidae > Sebastes > Sebastes fasciatus. Next base: position 3,263,402 of record NC_133814.1, read on the forward strand.
ACTTTGCGGTTTTGGTGCTTCCGTGTAGTTTGTGTTGGAGTCTGAGTCTGAACAGCGTAGCCACACGAGAGCACGTAAGAAGTTACAAACAGTCCCTTTAAACTAAATCTGTGGCTTCTAGGGAGGTTTTTTTTTTAGGGGAGGGAAGAGCTTATCTTTAAATAGTCAGGTATGCAGCCAGAGAGAGATTGACAATAGAGAGAAAGGCAGGGGGCAATGACTGGCAGGACCTCTTTAAAATATTTAGTTGGAATTATACCAGCAGGACGACGGAGGCATATGAGAAACTATATCCAAGAGATCTTGCATGGAAATAGGGTCGAACTCAGAGAGCAGAACAGAGCAGGTAACTTGATCAGAGTGATAAACTCCTGGGTTGAAAGGTTTGATCTGAGAACATTGATGTTGTCAACAGATTTAGAAATTCATCACAGTCATCAGAGGACATGGCAGGTAATCCAGAATGAGCAGGATTCAGAAATTGATTAGTAGTAATAAACAAAAACCTAGGGTCCTGCCTGTCATAGTTGATCAGGTGCAATGTTCTGGCTGTGCCAGTCTTTGTTATTAGTTATGTTTATGTGATTTTGGTTTGTGTTTGGTTTCTTTTATATTCTCATTCCAGTTTCCTGTTTTATTTTGTAATTCACTCCTCCTGTGTCTTGTCTGGTTTTACTTCCCACCTTTGTTTGTTTTCCCGCCTTTTGTTGATTGTCTGCCCCGCCCTGATTTGTTTCACCTGTGTGTAATCATGTCTTGTATTTAAGCCTGTGTGTTCCCCTCTGTCCTGGTCGGTTCGTTTGTCTCTCCAGCCCCGTCTACCTTGTCCTCCGTGTTACCTGTTACCTCCTGCGCTGATCCTCGTGTTTCCCTGGTTTGTGATTTTTGGTTTTGTTCTTTTGTACTTTGTTCCCCTTCCTGCTTTTTGTTGTTTGGATTTTTCAGCTCCCTGCCTTTGGTTGTTTTTGGATTGTTTCAGCTTGTAATTATTAAAGCTCGCTTTTATTTCAAACTACCTGTTCTGCTTGTAACTCTGCGTTTGGGTTCCCCATTAAATTCACCCCACACACATCAGGCCAGAGAAATATGCCGCTCTTGGATCTTTGATGAGTTGATTGAGTACTGTATGGTTAATAGCTCCTCTCTTCAGTGGCGTTGAATGGAATCATCTATCCAAGGGGAGGGATTGACAACTGGGGCTTAGTCTGATTTTATTTAGAGTAACTATATCAAGAGCTGAGGAGCCCAATTCATTAAACCACTCAATTTAATATTTTCCAGTATTATTTTAAGCCAAAGTATTAAATATTTTGGTGTCACTGTTTTCTACAGTACATTGTGAGCTTCCACGGTTCTGCTATAAACTGTTCCTTAATGTTGCTCGTCATCATTCATAATTATTTTATCCAATGGTTGATTATTTAAACTGTCTGCCACGCAGTCCTCCATTAGACAGTCTGAATAGTAGTTTGTGTTTTGGATGTTGACATTGCTGACGTTTAGCACTTTGCGGTTATCACGGTCGCCATCCTAGTTTAGCATGTTAGCATGCTAATACATGTGCCAGGCCATTGCTTGATTGTCATTTCACTGGATATGTGAAAAGTTTGACCAGATGGTTGTTGCTACATAGATCAGCCAATAAGATGATTAATCTTATTGGCTGATCTGGGGACCGTGAATGTCTTTATACCAAATGTCATGATAATAACAGCTGTGGAGATATTTCACTTAAAAGTGAAAAAATAAACTTTATTGTTGTTCCTAGAGGAAAAGTCATGGGATCACCAAAGTCAGCAGGATTAATCCTCTGGGAACAGGTCAAATTGTCGTGCCAATCTCACTATCCGTCCAACATTGCCATCCCTAGAGCCATGCCAGTAGTATGGCTTAAAATGTTTAATTGGAATTAAAACAACAAAACAAACTGTCGTTCTTAAATTGTAATTTTCACCAATAATTTTAATAAACTTGGTTGATAACTAAGAGATGCAAAACATAAAGGCTGTAAGGTGGTGTACCATAACTTTAATCTTTTCTTATAGTGTGCTTTTCCTAGCTAAAAATATTAACCTTTGGTTGATCTTAAAAATAACTGAAAAAAACATTGACTCTATTGACTATTTGTAGGGCTAATTCATGTTCCCCAGCTCTATCTGTAAACTCTGAGGTCTGTTTGAGTTTCCCTTTAGATCTAAAAAAGTAGTTTCTGCGCCGATGCACGCCTATAGCCGCCAGTGTGCACGTACGGTGTCCATAGAAAATAATAGCGACATCTGTTTTGACGCATGCCATTCGGTGTCTGTTAGCCTTTGCTCCAACACCAATATGTTCTGGCCCAACGTTTGTTTGTCCTCATGCTCAATGTGGTTTAACAATTCATTAAAAACAGGGATGATGTAACTATACACTAGGTAGAGATGACAAGTAGTTACACATGTTAAACCTCTAAGTGTTGCTGGAGCAGGGATCTGTGAGTTTATGAAAACTGATGAAAACCCAATGTTCTGTTCCATAAAAACTGCCCCTGACATTTCCAGTTAAGCCATAACAAAGCCTCTCAGAATAAGAATGAGGTTGCTCTTTCTTTTTTGGTCTGAGTAAAATATACCAGACCAAAGTCTAATGGTTTATAAGAGAATGTCAGGTTATATTAGCCTGGCATTCATTCTGGATGACCGTATGAGAAAGGATTGTCTGACACCAGGAGGTGTAGCACCAGCTTTGCTTATTTGATTAGTAGTACTAGATGGGGTTTACGTGTGAATGTGTCTCTCCAGTAATTACTGATGATAAAGTGAACTATTCAAAACATGAGTACAGACCGTGGAAAAGTTTCAAAGCGAACCTGCCTTTCTTCAGCAACAGCTAACAATTAATAGAAGTGCTCTTGAGTGACGCCATCCAAGGTAAGAAGCTGCCAAAGACAGAAAAGTACCACCACCACCGTGCCTCTGACCAGCTGTGAGTGTTATCTAAAGTGGTGAGTCCTGCTGCGTTATAAATGAGCTGTACATCCCACTGGACGGTGCCTGCTGGTTGTGATTCAAAAAGCCCAGAGTTTATATGGGAGACAAAGTGAAACAGAAAGATGTAAGCCATCCCTGTGAGTTTACACAACATGCCTTCCTTTCAGCTGCAGGATGAGATAGACGGGGATGGAGAGGTTGAGGCAGAACCTGCACACAGTCCAGAGTTTTGGAGTTTGAAAGTAAGTTTGGTAAAGTGAAACCTCCCAGAAAACAGCTTCAGGGTGCATTCCTATTCACCTCAGTAAGCATTAAAGGTCCCATATCGTGCTAATTCCCAGGTTCATACTTGTATTTTGTGTTTCTACTAGAACATTTTTACATGCTGTAATGTTAAAAAAAAACATTTTATTTATTTCCCTCAGTGTCGGCCTGAATATGCCTGTATTTACCCTCTGTTAATGGGTAAACAACTAATGACATTCAAAAACACTGCAACCAAGAATAAACTGGGACACATTTAGAATGTTAACGTTTAAAACTGTAAAGGGTCTAAATATTTTATATTTGTGACATCACAAATGGACAGAAATCCTGACAGCTTGTTTCAAACGCACAATTTCTGAATACGGGCTGTGTGTATTTCCCTATGGATTGAGCATTTCAATACTTTCACAGTATTTATATAGGACTTAAGCCTGCTTTTTAATAAAAAAACATGAAAATCTCACTATTTTATAATATGGGACCTTTAATAAAATACCTTGGGGTGGACATGAGAGGAAATCAGAAAAATTGCAACATTGAAAGACATTTCTGTCTTATACAAAGACGTGTGTTCATCTTTCTTTCTCATTTTGGTACAACGTATCTTTAAAGTGATCACATCCCTCCAAATGTAGAGTAAAGTTGGACACATCATCATTAAACAATCAATCGACCATCGCTAAACCCCCTCTCCTGATCAGTGAGGGTGAGCAACTGTAATTTTGCACTGCAGGTCAAACTTTGGTTTTAATCTTGGTTTACTTTTGGTCTTTTACTCTTGTAACATTAAAAGGGAAATATACTGTTTCAGTGTTAGAACGCAACTAAGTACATTACAGCTAGGATAATCAACTTTATTCATCGATTATCAACTCCTTAACAGAATAACGTACCTCATGCTGACCCTACAAACAACCCATTTAGCTAAACGGTCTTTTGCCCTGTTCTTACCATCATCATCTGGTCCATTTGAGGAGCTCAGGGCATCCTCATCACCAGGGCCGGTGAACCCCACGTCAATGCCATTTTCAATTCAATTCAATTTATTTTTATATAGCATCAAATCATAACAGAAGTTATCTCAAGACACTTTTTTTATATAGCAGGTCAAGATCGTACTCTATAGTTTAGAGACCCAACAAGAGATCTCACCAAGAGCATTGAATTGGAGTTTCGCTGCGGCCAGGAAAAACTTCCGAGGCGCTCAGGGCCAAGAACAATAACTTCAGTTTTGTCTGAGTTTAACATCAGGAAATTGCAGGTCATCCAGGCTTTTATGTCCACGAAACCAACCAGTTAACTAAACTTCAAGCATGCCTTATGCTTGAAGTTTAGTTAACTGGTTGGTTTCGTCTGGCTTGATCAGTAAATATAATTGGGTATCATCTGCATAATAATGAAAGTTTATGGAGTGTTTTCTAATAACATTGCCTAAAGGAAGCATATATATGGTGAATAGAATTGGTCCAAGCACAGAACCCTGTGGAACTCCGTGACTAACTTTGGCATGCATAGAGGACTCATCATCATTTTCTGCTGTGTTTGACGGGGGCCGATGCCCTAACATGTCGTTTATCATGTCATAATATGGAAATAGTGGAACAGCAGGAGCTGTTTTTGATGCTTTGCGTCATATGTTTTTTTCAAAGTTTTCCCCTGGTGGCAGACTTGTTGGACCGTGCGAACACGACCTCCCTCTTTCATTCCTTCAACCACCTTCTTGAAAAGGTCGGCGTTGTGATATTTGCGATTATTTTATATCCAAAAACCTGTTGATATCCAAGTCTTTCATAATGTTTAAAAGTAGGAGTGTTTCTCCTTCCGACCAGAAATGTTGGCTTTTCTTTTGGGCATGCATCTCTGCAAACTGTTGGCTAGTTGGTTTGTGTACAACACACAGAGCTGGCTGTAAACAGGTTTAGAGGCCGTGTGTCGCAAACTGCTGTAAAAACCCCAATCGAGAAGTTTATTTCAAATGCGCTGTATAGCCTACATGTCCAAATAATGCTCCAAAAACCTGAATAATATCGGCATATCCCACATGTCTTAATCTGAAAATGCTCCATTCAGAATAAGGCCTAATTCAGAATATCCAAACGGAATATGCTGTTTACATGACCCGTATGAATTGCGAAATATTGTCCTATTCGGAATTTGGAATATTAGTGTGCATGTACACATTGTCATTGTAAACTGCATATACTGTATATATATATATATATATATACTATGGCATGCCGTTCCGGAAAATATTGAATGAAATGTGAGAATATTGAATGAAATCCCGAATATATGGAATGAAACCCTGAGAATATGGAATGAAACTCTGAATATATTGAATGAAACTCTGAGAATATGCAATGAAACTCTGAGAATATGGAATGAAATCTGACGTAATCACGGCGCTGCTGCCTTCTTGTGTTTTAGGTCATTATCCATACAGATCTTGGTGCTGCTAGACGTGTGTGTCACTATGAGCGAGTCAGCACGAAATCCAGTATTTATATATTCTCAAATTTCACATTATATATATAATAATTTCCCGAACGGCATGCCATAATATACTGTATATATAGGATGGAAAGCTTGAGAGGCATAGCAACAGTAATCTTTTCTCAATCCAAACACTTGAGAAATGTTACTCTGTAGCTTCTCACAAACTGTCCCTGCTGTTCTGTCATTTTAATGGCAGTTTTGCCTCTATGACAATAACTCTGCCTGTAAGGACCTCACGGCATCAGGATTTTAACAATTTACTGTTCCCTCACAAGATGAATCTGTGCGCAGATAAAACTTAAAGCCCTATATTCCCCTGTTTGGTATTTCAGCAGTCTGTTTACACCTACATATGGATTTATAGACAAGGCTGGGGATAGATGGGTTAGTTGGATGTAATACGTCTTGTATTGATTTTCTTCTGGGTTTCACATCCCCACAACCAGCTTCTTGAAAGAGGAGAGCAACTTTGATAAACAAAGTTATGAAAACCCTAACAACAGAACCAAATTATTTATTTGACCTCCTGAATGGAACAAATCACCAAACATTATGACCCAGTTCCTACTTCCACAGCAACCATTCACTGATTTCTCTCCGTCTATGATTGGATCTCTGTGCCTCTGTTATCTCACACATAACTTGATGTCCTTCAAACCATTGATTGAAACACTGCTAGCTAACATGGTTAGCTGCTTTTAAAGTGAAATTTTGTACAAATATTTATGGTCCCCGTAAGATGAATCCTTTTGGCTTTGTTGGTCCCCTAACTTTTCCTCCATAGCACCATTACCAGGGCAACATTTTAATTGATCTTTGGCTTATGACTAAATACAGAGGAAACCTATTATATGGATCAAGCTTACACTGATCATGCGCTTATATGGATCAAAAAGCTTGGGGCAGAATTAGGGATGCACCGATACCGATACATGTATCGGGTCCAATACTTTGCTCATGTACTCGTGCTCGCAAAACAGCTCCGATACAACGGCACGGATACCACTTTACGGTGGTGCTCCCGACCCCGCTGGGCCGGGATTCCACCTCAGCCGGCGCGCACGGGCCTTCAATTTCATTGCGCTACGTTGTTTTGCTTGCACCCTCTGACTTGCGCGTGCGCCAGACTCCTTGGTCCGTGTTCCAAGACGGGTCGGGTGGGTTGCCGACATCGCTGCAGACCCCTGGCACCTTTTACGTGGGCCGAGCCTCGATCTGGCGGCACGACGCAGTTGGGGCACACTGAGGACAGTCGCACCGGGAGCAGGGAGCCGTCCCCGGCGGGGAGAGAGGGCGCAGCGAGCACTTGTATGCGGGACTCCCCAGCCTGTGTCGCTCACACACTCCAGCTGGCTGTTAACGAGGGTCTTTTGGCACAGAGATGTACTTGTATCGGTACTTGGCTCAAAACTGGCATGGCCATTTTCAAAGGGGTCCTTTGACCTCTGACCTCAAGATATGTGAATGTAAATGGGTTCTATGGGTACCCACGAGTCTCCCCTTTACAGACATGCCCACTTTATGAGAATTAAATGCAGTTTGGGGCAAGTCATAGTTAAGTCAGCACACTGACACACTGACAGCTGTTGTTGCCTGTTGGGCTGCAGTTTGCCATGTTATGATTTGAGCATATTTTTTATGCTAAATGCAGTACCTGTGAGGGTTTCTGGACAATATTTGTCATTATTTTGTGTTAATTGATTTACAATAATACATACAGTATATACATACATTTTCATAAAGCAAGCTTATTTGCCCACTTGCATGTTGATAAGTGGACCCGCAAACCGCCAACAACCATTATATTTTGGTAAAGCTTTATGTTTTTAAACTTCATTTTTGTCTCGTCTTTTTTCGTCGACGATATTGCATATCTGATATCGTCACCGTTTGTGTTTAAAGGCACTATTTGTAAGAATCAGAAATTGCTTGTTAACAGCGACACCTGTGACCGCCATTGCTCGAAACAGTGAGGCGAAACACGTCAGCTAAAAGCACAATATCACTCTATATTTCAGCTGCTTGGCAGTAATGTTAGCTGACCAGACGAAGGTCTCTCCATGAATCACTGCTAATCCTAGTGTTGGCTTTTCCTGCTTCAGCCTCCCGACTGCAGCCGGAGGGAACAGGGGAGACACCGGAGTTTTGGTCGGACACGATAACGTTTCTCTCTGCGGAGCCCCATCACTTCACAAGACACAGGAAACCTCTGTTGGTCTGGAGGAGCTGCAGCAGTTATTTCTGCACAAACGTCCACTGTGTGTGCGCGCGCGCGTGTGTGTGAGACAGAGAAAGAGAGTGACAGAGAGAGGGGAAGAGAAGGTGGAAAGTGACAAAAATAAAGAGATATTTTGGTAAAGCTTTATGTTTCAATATTCACTAGATATTCTCAGAGCTAAACTAACTCTTATGCAGTGTGTAGTGTGCGCGCAAGTACGTGAGAGTGGAGCGAAAGAGCGAGAGCGAGAGCGAGAGCGAGAGCGAGAGCGAGCGCGTCCTCCGACCGCAGCCAACACTGTTTTGCAAGACGGGCTTCACTAGATATAACTTTGCGGTTTTGGTGCTTCCGTGTAGTTTGTGTTGGAGTCTTGTCTGAACAGCGTAGCCATACGCGAGCGCGCATGGGACACCGACCCGCAATGATTTATACGTGTAAGAAGTTACAAACAGTCCCTTTAATGACGTTGTGCCGTCTCGTCATCGTCTCGTCTTAGTTGTGGAAAAAAAGGTTGTTGGCAAACATATTTCGTCATAGTTTTTGTTGACGAAATTACAATTGATCCTAGAATTGGCAGAAGAGACTCAAAGGTCCCATATTATGCTCATATTTAGGTTCATACTTGTATTTTGTGTTTCTACTAGAACATGTTTACATGCTGTATGTAAAAAAAGAGTATGTGTATTTCAGTCTGTGGGGTCTATTTGTGGAATGGTTTAGGTGATGGGTTGAAGCGGAGCACAATATATAAATCAATTTAAAAAGCTATACAAAAAAGATGAGGAAGAGTTGCGATAAGGGTTGTGTTAAAGGTCCCATATCATGCTCACTTTCAGGTTCATACTTGTATTTTGTGTTTCTACTAGAACATGTTTACATGCTGTAATGTTAAAAAAAAACTTTATTTTCCTCATACTGTCGGCCTGAATATGCCTGTATTTACCCTCCGTCTGAAACGCTCTGTTTGAGAGCATTTCGACGGAATTGCGACAAAATTGCAACAGAATTGCGTTGCTAGGCAACAGCTCGGGTCCATGTGTACTTCCTGTCAGCTGATGACATTCTCATACACAATGCAACCAGGAATAAACTGGGACACATTTAGAATGTTTACGTTTAAAGGGTCTAAATATTGTATATTTGTGACATCACAAATGGACAGAAATCCTGACGGCTTGTTTCAAATGCAGAGTTTCTGAATACGAGCTGTGTGTACCTCCCTGTGGATTGAGAGTTTCGATACTTTCACAGTATTTATATAGGACTTAAGCCTGCTTTATAATAAAAAAAACATGAAAATCTCACTTTTTTATAATATGGGACCTTTAAAGGTCTAATTTGAGCACACTGACTAACATGGCATTAATGGTAAATGGCCTGCATTTACCCTCTACTACTGCCACTTTTTGTCTCTTCCTCAAGAGTTCTGGGTCTCAGCTGCTATAAAGAAAGTTTTATGACTCTGGAATTATGAATGAGCTTAATTAAAGTAGATCAGAGTGAAGTTCTGCCTTATATTCGGCCTTCGGATTTAGGCACTCCACCAAAAAAATAAATGAACTGATGGGTCCTGTCAGGTAAGCAGGTCCCCCTCCGCATGATTAAAGCCCTGAAGGAGCTTCATGGGTCGGACGTTTTATGAAGATCAGCCGCTGCAGTTTCATTACGTACTGAAATTCCCAGGTGTCATTTAGCTTTGGGCCCGGCCAGAGGAAATGTGCTTCTTCCACAGTGGTATGATCTTTGCTGCTGGCAAATTCATCAAACCCACAGAGCTGTCCAGCGGATGTTAGCTTTAAAGAAGCCTTGGAGCATTTGTAGGTGGAGGTTACAGCTACGGTTACTCCATAAAAAAAGATGTGTCTGAGGTGTATCTGAGAAGTATCAGATGTTCTTAAATTACATCTTTGCGTGCACGAATGTGTGATTCAAGTTTCCATTTTTTATCCTTTTGGCGAGTAGTGATGAGGTTTCCTGCTGTTAGAAACATTCAGACTCAGATACTCCCCAAGGAATCCTGAACCACACACGCGCTAAAACATTCACAAGTTGCTCCCCGCACAGCAGTCTTCTACGACCTGCAGGTCTATTACCCCTTCATGTAATGTTCTGGCCTTCGTCTAGTTGTTGTTCTGAAGACTCTTGTTAGAGGGAAAGAAAATGTTGTTCTCGTGTTTACAGACTGTTTTTTGTAATTTCTACCTCATTTAAAGAATTTAAATATCGCAGAAAAAAAGGGGACTCAAGGGGTTTCTTTTCAGGAAATCGCTCTGAAAGATCGGTAATATCTTATTTAATTGAAATGTCTAACAGCTAAAGACGTCCCTGCAGCTTGAATCAGAAATGTGATGTGTTGTGATTGGTTTAAGTTTGTGGAAAGAGGGAATGGGGAGTTGGCCAAGTGTGAGAAATATGTGAAGTACTAATAGGAAGAAAGAGAGTCATTACTGTCAAATCAAGTGGATTCATGACAGGCTTTCAGAAGAGTGGAAAAAGGAAAGAAGTAAAAGGATGAACAACACTTATTTCTAAAGCCCAAAGATGAAATGTAGGTGGTTTCACATGACAACAAACGTTGCCAGAGGAAGTCATATTTAGTTTCACATTTCATTCCGATGTGAAGTTGATGATATAATCGGTTCATTCAGAGATTCATGAGCATAATTCCTTAAACAGAGATCAGTAAATCTCTGTGATGTGTTTGACTTGCCCGTTCGCTCAAAAAGGCGTATAAATGCCATATTGCGCAAGGCGTTTAGCGTGCAATAAATAAACCTTTCTTGATTTCAGCGTGTCATTTGTACGCCATGTATCCTCTACTGACTGCAATGTAAATGCAGCCGCTTACAAATGCTATGGTGACAGCCGGGACACACCAGGAACGTCAGGAGCGCGTGGCGGCTGCGTAACCTGTTGTTTTTTATTTCGGCGTCCGTGTTAACAGGTTAAAGCAGCCACACTGCCCGCGTGAGACGCGTGTCTGTATATTGACTGTATATTGACATCATACCTGCAAGATTACTACAGTGTCGATGTCTATCTCTAGAATATGTTACGGAGATGAAAAAAAAAGAAAGACTTATTTTTAAAAAAACACTTCCTGCGTTCATTTCAAAATAAAAGCCCTCAAGCGTTTTTTTCTATGGACAGAATTCCTTCATTTGTTAACACAAGGCTTTTATTCTGAAATATGTGCCGGACAGTGTTGTAGAACATACAGTAACTTGGAGAGCTCCATGAATGAATATAGTACGGAGTTTTAATTGTCGATTATTACTATTATTTACAAATTACCACACATTTCTTAACCTTTTTCTGTCTAAAATAAATATAAATTCAATTTATAATGAAATGAAATGGCCATTAAAAGGCAAACTCTACGTAGAAAGAAAGGGCTGACAGCAGCAGCTGCAGCAGCAGAAATGCATCAGACACGCAGCTGGTGTGAACGCCTGATGCGTGAATCACGCAGCCACGCCACGCAGCCGCCACGCACTCCTGACGTTCCTGGTGTGTCTGGGGCTTGAGAGTTAGTGACGTAGTATAAAAAGTGAGAAAGACTACTTATGGTGGACGGTTAGAGAGGTGGATGGGCCCGACAAACACCGACTTTTAACCAGGAGACTCGTGTTTGAGACCGGTGTTTTGTTTTGTAAGTTATGTTAGTGACGTTTGTAACGTGTTTTTTATTGTTTGTGACGTGTTTTCCATAGTTGTTTCCGTAGGTATTTTACTTAGTTTGTGTACTTATTTTAAGCCCAACAGTGATGTTTTCCCTTATCCTAACTAAGTAATGTTCTTGCCTGAACCTAACTGTGGACGTTTGCGTGGCGTACAAATGACAAGCGAAAAGGCTAAAATGCGTACTCATGACAGGTGGAATGTCTGTGTAATGTCGTGGTATTTTTACGCCAAATTTCCCAGAACAAAGTAACTGAGGGGCTTCTTTTCAGGAAATCTTATGTACCCTAAATGAAATGTCCAATAGCTAATGAAGCCTAACTCCCTGCAGCTCGATGTCATGGACGAATGACCTGCAGTGAATCAGAACAGAGTGTTGTGATTGGTTTAAGTTTGTGGAAAGAGGGAACGGGGAGTTGGCAAAGTGCGAGAAATATGTGAAGTACTAATAGGAAGAAAGAGAGTCATTACTGTCAAATCAATGGATTCATGTCAGCTTTCAGAAAAGTGGAAAAAGGAAAGAAGGAAAGGATGAACAACACTTATTTCTAAAGACCAAAAGATGAAATGTAGGTGGTTTCACATGACAACAAACGTTGCCAGAGGAAGTGATATTTAATTTCAACTGTGAAGTTGATGAGATGACGGGGCTGTGACTGCTTTTCGTTCCATTAAAGGTCACATATTCTGCAAAATGCACTTTTTCATGTCTTTTTAACATAACCACTACGGCTGTCAATCGATTAAAATATTTAATCGCGATTAATCGCAAATGAATCACAATTTTTTTTATCTGTTTGAAATGTACCTTAAAGTGGCAGTAGGCAACAATATTTTGGCATAATTTGGCAAAAATTCCATAATAACCTTTCAGCATATTGTAATTCAAGTGATCTGAGAGAAAACTACACCTCTGCTCCTCCTCATGGCTCTGTTTACAGGCTTTAGAAAATCTTGCCCGTGACGGCAGACTTTGACCAATCACAGGACATTTCAGAGAGAGCGTTCCTATTGGCTGTTCCACAAAAGGAGATGCGCGTTCACGTCTGGTCTCTGCAGATAGTGAAAGCCTCGGTCAATGGCGGAACAACCTACTGGAAAGCTTGCTATTCCAGCATTGGCAGCAACTGCCTACACCTCAAAACAACCCAAAAAAAGAAAGACAGACTTTCAAGAAGACAGTCCAAAAGAGAGTCCGACAATAAGCGGAATAAAACGCGTGTCAATATCGGCGAAGCGTTTCAGCGGTGGAGAGATCTCCGGGACAGCATCGGCCTCACGTTGGACTCTGAGCTAGCCGTTCTTCTCCTGGACAGGTAAGCTACTAACTTCGTTTTCCTGTAATATCTCAATGTTTTGTACTGATTTGTTTGTAGGTAGCTTTACCGTGAAAGCAGGCGATGAGTAGCCAGGTTGAATGTACGTTAGCCTTCTGCTAACCGTAGCCCGAGGCTTGCTGCGGCTAATTCAAGTCCATGTTTATGTTTATGTAGCTACTGTAGCTGGATCCTTGAATCACAGTCTGTCATCTCAAAGGGCTTTATAGACCCATAAGTTTACTAAGAGAAAGAACGGACGGTAATTCCCATAGAATTGCCGCTATATAACGACACATCATAGTCAGTAGTACTCGACACAGTAACCTGTATGAGTAGCGTTACTCATACAGTAACGTTACTCATACAGTAGTGTTACTCATACAGTAACCTGTATGAGTAGCGTTACTGCTACTCATACAGTAACCTGTATGAGTAGCGTTACTCATACAGGTTACTGTATGAGTAGCAGTAACGCTACTCATACAGTAGTGTTACTCATACAGTAACCTGTATGAGTAGCACTACTCATACAGGTTACTAATTATGGTAGCATATGAGTTATATCCTGCATTCTTGGTGGTTATATTCTGGTCTCAGAGTTTGTGATGAGCAGTAATGTGATCTTATTCTCTTATTATTTCATTGTGCTTAGTATGACATCACTTGATTTGAATGCTGACCGCATCAATGTAGAGGAGTTCAACGACATTCAGAATTCCATGTAAGTTTATCTGTTTTTGAATTTCCTCTTTATATTTTGAGCATGTGCCCCTTTGTATATTGGTGCAAGATAATATTACTAAATAATTTGATCCTGTCTATAGCATTGACTGGGCAGATGACACCTTGTGCCACGCTGAAGAGACAGAGTCTGTCTCATCTTTGGAGGAGGAGGAGGAGACCAGGGAAGTCGACAGTGATGACGACAGTGATGCTGATTACATCTTCCCTTTGTGTGTCCGGTAAGTCACTGTGGTGTGTGTAATTATCTATCCATCCATTTTCTTTTTTTTTTTGTGTCACGGGAGGGGCCTATAGCTTATGTTCACATTCAGTGAGTGCAAGGAATGTGATTACATAACAGGTGTCCTACATGTCTGAAATTATGTATCCATTTCACAGTGCTTTTTTTGTGATTCATAATATTTTCCCAACAGAACTGGTGGTGCCCTCCCCTCTACGAGCATTCGCTTGGATGCACTTCCAGCCATAAGTATGGAGGACACTGTGCATGACTCTTCAGACGTCGGTCCCACTCTCACAGATGCACCTGAGATGCCAGAAAAGCTCCAGCCCCAGAGAGAAGATGAGGTCATTGGCCAGCCAGCTTCTATTGCCTATCATCTAAACTTGAAGCTGCTGGCTGAGTACCTTCTGCTGCCCATCCCCATGTGTACCGCCGAGGACCCTGTTACCAATGCAGCGTGCCAGGCCCATGGACCCTTTCAGGTGACGGTCAAATCCAGGGCCACAGCTGCCATCATTGAGTGGGTGAGTATTTATTTTACAGTATTGATATTATGTTGTCTTTTAAAATGTTTTAACAATGTAAGCAGCAAATCATAATTGCTGCATCACAAACTGTTACAAACTGCCTTGGTGGGAATTGGGCAAGGCTGTGAAGAATCTTGTACATTGAGCTGACACCAGCCAGGAACAGCCATTTTTGGAAAATATGTACTTCATGACTTTGGAGTGTGTGGTACTTTTTGCCCATATTATGTGTTGTATAGTGCAAAATATATGCAGCACCGCACTAAGCTTTGATATGCACAATAAAACCCATTTTGCTTTCTGTCACTCTTCTTTTTTTTCTAGACGTTTCCCTTTGGTCATATTGTGTGGCGTTCGAGTTCACAGTCCGCTCTCAAGTATGGGATGCTGATAGGGGACTTCATGTTGGCTGTCAATATCCTCCTCTCTGGAAACAACTATGCGAAAGTGGCATTACTGTTCAAATTTATGAACATGGGGATGGTGGGAAGGTCCACATTTTTCAAAATACAGGACACCTACTGTGTGGACACCATAAAACAGTTCTGGGAAGAAAAGCGAGGATTAGTTATTTCCCAGCTAAAGCCCAAAGCCAGTGTCGTGGCCCTGGGTAAGTTCTATTTTGACATAGATTTGTGGATATGATACTGACAAATACCGGTTGTTGTACAACTGGAAGTGGTCAGTATCATATCCACTAGAGTGAATCATAAAAAAAGTGTGTTCCAATTTCTGAAATTATTATTTATGTTTTGTTTTAAAAGGAGATGGTCGGATGGACAGCCCTGGATTCTGTGCACAGTACTGCACATATAGTGTGATGGAGAATGACTCTAAAGACATATCATCTCCATGGTGACAGTGGACAAACGTGAAACGGCGCGGAACAGTGTCATCATGGAGAAGGAAGCCTTCATCCGGACTTTTGACACACTTCGTCAGTAAATAGGAAATTTGAGCGAAATATGTAATGATGCTCATAGCCAGATAGCTGCACTCTTTAGTACGTATATAGGTTTTTAGTTTGTTATTCATTTTTAATATGTGTGTTGACTTGTGCAGATGTCTGTACTTACAAATGTCTTTTGTTCACTGTTCATACAGCCAAGGGCATATATAAGTCATGGGGAGTTCGCCATACCCTTGACATGTGGCACGGATCGAAAAACCTTGGAAAGAAGATCCACCAGGTAATATTATGGAATGTATTTCATTTGAACTCATTGTCACTTCGTCACAAAACTTGCTTACACCAATAATTTTCTTTGATTGTTTTTGCATTTCATTCTGTGGTCAGGCGAGCCAGCAGAAGGGGTGCTCCATTTTACTCATTTGGAGCAAGGATGTGTGCAACCACTTTTGGTTTTGTGCCAAAATGTCGGCAACCTATGACGACTTCTTTGTAAGTACTATATGAACTGTTATTTATATTGCTACACTTGTGGAGCCAGAAATATTTCACAGCTGCAGACATCATTTCAGCGTAATGTGTCGGATCATTGCTGATGCGTTATTGTTCTCTTAGGACATGTGGGCTGGCCTACTCCATCACGTCACAGGAGAACACGAGTGGGCTCTTGGCGCCTGTCACCATGGACCCTTGTCGGACAACAGGGACAAGGAATGGATAGAGAAGGGATCTGTGGCACACAGAGCACTCATTGAGATAGTGCTAAATGCACGCTGGCTGGGTGAAGTAGTGAAGTACCTGGGATTTAGGTATGTGGGCATGGGTTTTACATGTAATGTTTATGTTCACAAGTATTTAACTCAAACAAAGGAAGCTCCTGGCTTACTCCCTATAAACCCACATAGGGAAGAAAAAAGTGAGTAAATCTTGGGAAAGATCATGCAGAGAGTGGGTCCCTTTTTGAAAAATCTCTAAAATACAGATGATTGTAAATCATGCAGTGACTTGATCAAAGTCCTTTTTATTTTTTTACTGTCCACCACTGATTGTGACTATATGTATCAACTAATGACTAATGACAACATAAAAGATCTAACACTTGTTTTTTACTGTTTAGGTCTACAGCAGAACTTGAGTCCTTTCACAACCACATACTGATGTATGCCAGCAAGAGATTCAGTTTCACCCCGCCCGTCTATTCAGCTCGCACCCTACTTGCTGGTTTGGATTATAATCATCATGTCCACCGACCAGTGCAGAGAAAAGCTGATGGCTCCATTGAGTAAGTTCTTAAAATTGACAACAGTATACCCACTAAAACGGAAGTATATTAGTTTTATAATACAAGGTCAAATTTATACATGAATAATTATAATGAATGTTGCCCTTGCACAGGCAGCAGTTTTGCAAATTTATCACAAATTAATTTTTCAATAACCATCTTTTCCTGTTTCGGTCATATGCTAATTTCATTATGTCAGATACCGGAAGCTGTACAACAAGAAGTCGCGGAAGTGGAGCCTGTACACAATGAAGGTCGACAAGGACTATGGCTACATTCCTGACCTCCAGAGGGCCATCCTCCGAAGCCGCACCACAGCAGACAGAGGCATGACGCGTGTGAGACGCCAGAGGCCTGATGACCCGCGGCAGTATGGTGTGCTATGTGGTATTCCACCTCCAACCACAGAGGAGCTACTGCACACACAAGTCAGTCGACGACAAGGTATAGAAGTTCTTTCAGTGGGCCTCATTCAACATCCCTTCTTCAGAAACCCAAATTGCATGTTTTCACACTAACCCTTCACAAAATAGTTTCTCATTACACTGATTCTGATTTTAGTTGATAAAGGTTGCATATAGATTTTGTTAATTACAAGCAGCTTTTTGACGACTACAGAGATGTTATATGAAAGGTATCATTTATGATAATGTAAAGACATCACGCATTGACACACAAAAAGAGACATATTGTCATTGAAATAATATGGTACTGTAGCATGAGAGGCAGAGTAAGAAACTTCTCAACCAACAAAAGACCAGCATAGAGTTGCATGCTAAATAAGTTATTATATATGCATTACAGCAGCCTTTTAAAAAATATTATAGCCTATATATATATATATATGGCCTACATGTGTGACGTTATAGTCAAAACTAAACAACTGATTTCAAAATTCTAACATGCTATTCTTTGTTCATTCGCAGGGCCAAGGACTACCTAAGTGAGCAGCCGACCATAGGAGAAGACGTGACCCCTGCGACACCTCACCTGAGTCGACCCCACCTACACCCCTACTATGGCCACCACTCAAAAATACTGACCAGGGGTCAGACATGTTCTATAGGCCTAGCCCCACTGAAAGATGGTGTACTTATTTTTTAATTTACCTTTTTTTAAACTTTTTTTGTGGTGTGTTATGAATGTTTGGGATTGTCATCTATATTTTTGAATGTAATAAAAGTGTTACCCAAGTGAGCTAAATTTCTTTACTGCATGATATTGACACTGGCAGTCGTGAACAAAAAAAGCAGGTGGTCATCCTTCAATGGATTTATTTTTACAAAAACAATGGCAAGAATAACAATAAGTAAAATGTAAATACTCTACAAAAATATCACGTCACACAGGGGGGGTGGGAGGGGGGGGTTGTTTCAGAGCATGTGTGGGATAAAGTCCACATATTGGTGGTGGGGGTCAGGATATCTGTCCCTAATCCTCCACACACAACAGCTGGGAATTACAGTTCTGTTACCCCGCCCCAAGGCTCCATACTGTCACACAACAAACTGCCGGTAAGCAGCATACCGGAACTGTCTGTTGTCCTCTCCGGGATTGGGTACGTCCTGCTGAGCCCTAATGTCGTTCCAGATCCTCCTGGCCAGGCGAAGGACACCCTCATGGAGGATGTAGAGGTCCACATGAGGTAGCAGGGAAATGCAGTTCTGTGGTGGCTGGCCACAGCACTTCCTTTCCACGTCAGTGGGCATTTCCCTGCACCTCATGCAGACACACCTCAGGTTGATTGGGGTCCTGGCCAGGAGGACCTGGTGGAGGAGCGCTGACCATTAGATCAAATATGAGGCTGGGATCCCTCAACAGACATCTCCCCAGAAGCTCCTGACACTGCTGCAGGCTCAAACACTGAATTCTGGCCTAGAAAGACAGTAGATCAGGGAAAAAGTATTACTTTATTTATGAATAAACAATACTGATCATAATGTGGACATAAAGTATGGACATGTTATATTTTGAGATACCTGTTCATCTGATATCTGTCGAGCTTGTAGTTGTTGTACTCTGCTGAAGTCATCTTCAGGGTCTTCAAGCTGACTCTGTCCTCTCCCCTGGCCAGACCCTCTGCCACGTCCACGTCCACTAGCTCGTCCTCTTCCTCGCCCTCTTCCTCGTCCATTCGTAGCCGGCTGCTCCAGGACATAGTCAGGATCTGACTCGACGGTGCTCTGTTAGTAATAGATATGTAACAAATGTAAAATTACCATTTCCATTATGAATAACATGGTCATGGTTTTATTTATTTCCAGATGTGTAAAGTTATCTATACAGACTAAAAACACTAAAGTTAGAAAGATAGCATTACTGAAACTTGAAGGAGCAACTGGGCGTTGGCTAACGTTAGCCAGCTAGCTATGCTATAGATTGAATAAAACATTGGGCTCCGTTGTTTCTAAAGTTTAGCTCGTCATTTCGTCTAGAAAATAAACAATTGCTTTTATTCGGTCTATAAACGAAACACTTCAAATGCAGCAAAGTCTTACACTACTTTAGCTTTTGTTGACGTCGGTCTCCAGCGTTATTTTACACTAAGCATAAATACTGTGTTGTCATGTTCAAAGTTGTCCGTGGTAGCTAAATGTGGTCTGTGACAAAGTATTTTTCTCACCTGTGACTCAGCCATGGTAACTGTTGATGTCGTTAGAAGGTGATGTTACCATGGTAACTGTTGATGTCGTTAGAAGGTAATGTGTAGCTCGCTGCGGTAGCCTCCTCAGATGTAGCGAGCACGTATGAAGCGCGTGCATATGCCCGTTCTCGTGTGGGGGGAGGGGAGAGGAGAGAGCAGCTCGAGGGGATGCAGGATTTTGCGTTTTCCGGATTTCTACGCACTGCAGCTTTAAGGGAAGATTTGTCAAGTATTTAATACTCTTATCAACATGGGAGTGGGCAAATATGCTGCTGTTTATATGTATGTTTATATTTATTATTGGAAATCCTCTAACAACACAAAACAATGACAAATATTGTCCAGAAACCCTCACAGGTACTGCATTTAGCATTTTCATTCACATATCTTGAGGTTAGAGGTCAAGGGACCCCTTTGAAAATGGCCATGCCAGTTTTTCCTCGCCAAAATTTAGTGTTAGTTTGGAGCGTTATTTAACCTTCTTCACGACAAGTATGACATGGTTGGTACCAATGGATTTATTAGTTTTTTTCTAGTTTCATATGATACCAGTATCTTCACTCTAGCCATTAAACTGAGCCCGCTATAATCTAAAAATCGCAAGTTGCTTTAATGCGTTAAAGAAATTATTGCCGTTAAAACGAATTTGCGTTAACTTAACTTTGACAACCGTAATAAATATGTCTATAGACCCCCAAAGTGTCAGAAAAGACCATCCTCTCTCTTTTTCTCCTGCTCCATCCATCAGAAAATGTGTCATTCCCTGACGATATGGATACAGTACAATACATTCTCAATCAGCACTGATTGGACATCCACATAAAAGGTGGCGAATTTTCCCCTTTGAGGCGGTTCTGATTTAGAGGTGAGAGAAGCAGAGGTCTTGAAGCAGGGTTCATATCCTGTACAGAGACACAATTGAAATAAATTAATAAGATATTATTAAATAAATACCCACATGAATAAACATTTAATTATGTAATTGATACTGAACCAATCAATTGTGAAGTAATTTATGAAATTGTTTAAACTCAATTTATAACGATGAAATGTTATTGCATCATTCTCACAGTATTTTAAAGGTCCCATATTGTTAAAAGTGAGATTTGCATGTCTTTTATATTATAAAGCAGGTTCAAGTGCTATATAAATACTGTTAAACTATCAAAACGCTCAATATACGGAGAAATACGCAAGGCCCGTATTCAGAAATCGTACGTTTGAAACAAGCTGTTAGGATTTCTGTCCATTTGTGATGTCACAAATATACAATATTTAGACCATTACGCGGTTTTAGACTGAAACATTCTAAATGTGTCCCAGTTTTTATTCTGTTGCAGTGTATGTGAATAACATCAGCTGATAGGAAGTAAACATGGACCCAAATTGTTGCCTAGCAACGCAATTCCGTTGAAATACAAGTATATTCAGGCAGACAGAACGATGTAAATAATGTTTTTTTTAACATTACAGTATGTAAACATGTTCTAGTAGAAACACTAAATACAAGTATGAACCTGAAAATGAGCATAATATGGGACTTTTAATGTTAACTTTTATTGAGAGTTCATTTTTATTTAATTGTGAAAAAAAATATTTTTGAAATGCCCCTTTTCAAAGGTCTGTTCTGATGCCATAATGGCATTTTTCCATCTGACACTTTTGACCTAACCAACCAATCCAACAGAAGGCGGGAAGGTCCGATGATGTCATTCTGCATAATAATTAGCCATGTGCTTCTGTTTGTTGTATGTGAGAGCTTACACAGACACACTTGCAGTGTTGCTGGGCTGTCCTCCTCGAGTAACAAGTCGTTTTTTTTAAGATTTCAATCTCTGGCCAAATGGCAAGGAATTAGTGTGCCATTTTCCCCCAGCACCTAAATAACATTTCAAACTGCCAAATCAATACAAACACTTGGCAAAACCCATTTCTATAATATATCCCCATTACATCTCATTTGGGTGTAAGAGCTCACACTAACATTTTATGGCCTCACAAAGTCAAAGGCCCATTTATAGTCTGTGTGAGTGAGTCTGCCACAGTTTTTCTAACTGACTCGGTCGGCAAAAAGCCAGGCTTCTGAAAGACTCTTGAGTAGCTAGGAAAATGTAGAAAAATAAGTGGTAAATTGTTAACTGATGTATAATATATAAACAGGATGCGATGTGCCAGCGGGAATGAGGGAATTTCGGCAATTATTCGCTCCAAACCAGTTGATGGAACGGCGCCTAATTCACATTCCCTTTTTTGGGCCATTTCAAAAGTTTGCTTGAAGAAATGTCTTTATACAATAAAAACAGGCTTTTGAACAATTTTGAAATGAAAAATCCATATGATAAATGAAATGGCATTTATTGTCAAATTAAAACCGCAATAATGATGTTCAAAGCAAGAAATAATTCACTTCTGGGCAATATTCAAAAAAGTGTTTTGTGACAGGGAAGGGGGTTATAATGTAAGAGGAAAATTTAATTTTAAAAAGCATCGTGTTTGTACAAGAAAGAAGAGTATGTGTATTTCAGTCTGTGGGGTCTATTTGTGGAATGGTTTAGGTGATGGGTTGAAGCGGAACACAATATATAAATCAATTTAAAAAGCTATACAAAAATGATGAGGATGAGTTGCGATAAGGGTTGTGTTAAAGGTCCCATATCATGCTCATTTTCAGGTTCATACTTGTATTTTGTGTTTCTACTAGAACATGTTTACATGCTGTAATGTTAAAAAAAAACTTTATTTTCCTCAAACGCTCCGTTTTAGTGCATTTCAACAGAATTGCAACTGAATTGCGTTGCTAGGCAACAATTTGGGTCCATGTTTACTTCCTGTCAGCTGATGTTATTTACATACACTGCAACAGGAAATAATATGGGACACATTTAGAAAGTTTGTTTAAAACCGTGTAATGGTCTAAATATTGTATATTTGTGACATCACAAATGGACAGAAATCCTAACGGATTGTTTCAAACTCACAATTTCTGAATACAGGCTGTGTGTGTCTCCGTATATTGAGCAGTATTTATATAGCACTTCAACCTGCTTTATAATATAAAAGACATGAAAATCTCACTTTTTACAATATGGGACCTTTAAGGGTTGGTTTATATTTATTTTTTAAATCCAGATGGATATGTGGGTTGTAAATAAACTTGGGATGCTGTTCATATATTTACTTTGGGAGGTAAATAAATCTGGGATAGTTTATATTTTATATTATCATTCTATGATATATGAATTAATAGAGGAGAAGTGAGAAAGGGGGTAGGGAAATATAAGTTTTACTTCTACCTACTCCTTTTCAGACACTATTACTCTTGTTCTGTTTGTTATTATTTTGTATCTGTTTTTATTTATTTTTATGTTCGAAATAAAGTAATTCATTCATAATTTTGATAAGAGTATTAAACAATTGACAAATCTCCCTTTAAGGTACATTTTGAACAGATAAAAAATGTGTGATTAATTTGCCATTAATTGCAATTCAATATTTGAATCGATTGACGGCCCTATAATCTTTAACAGACCTTTTTCACAGCAGACGTGTCCTGCCACAGCAGGGAAAGCTCAGGTGTTATGCAAGACATTTACGATGGCTGCATTCCATTAGTTTTTTGCTTATTCCAGGGCCCTGTCCCTGGTGCATGCTGGCTCACCGTGACACTTCAATGGAACGGAGCCATGGTTAATATTATTATTTCTACCTGTGGTTTTCCCTGCTATGACCATTGTGGTTAGTTCACATCTGGTGTTGTGACACAAATGGCTGAACACTTTAGCAATGACAGTACCGCTAATTTACGCTTATCCTCAAGAGAACAATAAATTATTTACAGCGTAAGATTGATTTACATCCCTGCTTCTCTATAACCTATCTGGTGTGACACTGCAGTTTCAGTAGAGAAAAACAAGCCAAAAGAACAAGTTATTGCTCTGAGCAGTAAAATGAATCTACCGGCTAAATTACTGAGTAGATTGGATGTTTTCAATTCCACACAAACGTATCCTTTCTCCAGTTTGTTTTTCCACTAGATTGGTGTTCTTAAGAGGCAATTCATTTGACTCTTATTGCTTAATTTTTCTAATATTATAGAAGAATCATGTGCATGTAAGACTCTCTAATCTAAATCATTACTGACACAAAGGATGCTAATTGTCTAAATGCTTCGAATTTAGACGTGATGAAACTTGTGCCAAGCTGCGCAACTGTTCCTCCTCGTGTTCCACTCTGCCATCTGCAAATCATGTTAGCACAGATGAGTGGATTTAGACATAGTGCAGGCGAATACAGTCGGCTACCCAAAATCTTGCATGACAATTTATTCTGAAAGATTTTTGTTTCCCTTTTTTATCTTTGCCTGACGGCTATTTATATTATATGCCACTCTATGTTGTGTTTGGAGTACCTGCATTCACAAGGCCATGATGGAGAGGCTTCCGTTACTGTGTTTTCATCAGTCTGCATTTGTTGCCAAGGCAACCATATCCGAGCAGCAGGGCCAGCAAGAAAAAGAAAAACCCCATTCATAGACTCTGACAGAATGCTGCTCTGTTACTGCCCAGAAGGGTTTCATGAGTTATGCATTTATTTAACCAGAAAAGTCAGTTGAGGTGAAGTGTTTGTGCTTCACATCAGAAACTATTGAAAACTATTTGGATTTTTAAATACAGCATGTATACCATAGATATAAAACAAGTAGATGTGACATGTTCTAATGACATGCCACTCCAGGATGGAACCATATGGTGGCCATCTTATCTGGGTCGAGTTTTAAATATGTACCATATTGTAAAAAGTGAGATTTTCAGGTCTTTTATTACATAATAAAGCAGCTTTAAGTGCTATATAAATACTCTTAAACTATCAAAACGTTCAATATACAGATAGGAGAAATACACTCAGCCCGTATTCCGAAATTGTGCGTTTGAAACAAGCCGTTATGATTTCTGTCCATTAGTGATGTCACAAATATACAATATTTAGACCATTACACAGTTTTAAACATAAACATTCTAAATGGGTCCCAGTTTATTTCCTGTTGCAGTGTATGTAAATAACATCAGCTGACAGGAAGTAAACATGGACCCAAACAGTTGCCTAGCAACGCAATTCCATTGCAATTCCGTTTAAATGAGCTAAAACAGAACGTTTCAGACAGAGGGTAAATACAGGTATATTCAGGCAGACAGTATGAGAAAAATAAAGTGTTTTTTTAACATTAAAGCATGTAAACATGTTCTAGTAGAAACCCAAAATACAAGTATGAACCTGAAAATGAGCACGATATGGGACCTTTAAACTTGCTCTAATTCCTTTTTATTTTTCTACCAATACACCAATACTGTTTTTTATTCAAAGTAATGAGCCAATAACATGTTGTATGTTTACTTCACACTCGATTGACATAGAATCAGCTGCTAAGCAGTCAAAGGTTGGGTAATATTAATAACTTTGTTTTAACGTTAACTTTACTAAACATTACATTTGAGCTAAGTTAGCACTGCAGCTAACATTAAAACAACATCTGTTTAGCTAACAGATCAATGCTATTGAGCTAGCAATCAGCAATAACTTTGACTCAGCTGGTTCGTTGCTTGGTAGCTAATGGTAAAGTTACCTAGTTCAATAACTTTTTTTTTAGTTTTAGTTGACCCATAAGTAAAACAAAATATACAGTATATCTCATCTACTCTATACAGATGTGTGGAAAGTGATGCCAGCTTCCTTGGTCCCTTTGGTGAAGCAATTAGGTGCTAAACAGATGGCAACCAGTTCAACCCCACTTCAAAAACATCCAAATTATCCATTTAATAATCAGGTACGAAGCATTGGCTATCCTCACTCTATTTATCTGGTTGTTGCCATTGGACCGTCCACTGGCAGGCAATATTTGGAGATCACTTGAGTTTCCCGCAGTCAGCTGTGAGCTAAGTAAGTAAAAGGAGATAAGGCCTTATACCCTCGGGAGCTTCTGATTCAGAAAGGATGATGTCAGAAACATTATTATTCAGCCTGACATACTGCGGTCCGGAGATAAGATAATCCTGGACGCAAGCAGGTGTACAACTGTGGAGGTAAACAAGACTTCCAGTTGTGTTTAACAAGCCCTCGCTGACTTCCCTTGGGACCTCCCCCTGTCGTTATCTGAAGTGATGTACCAATAGTCTGAACACTCAGGTAGACCTTTGTGAAATTAATCCTACAAAGTCTGAGGGATGGCATAAATAATGACATCGCTTCTATTGGTTGTGATAACATTGTTGTCACCAAAGTAACACCCTCAACGCCTCGACGACTGTCGGGACGATTATCAATACGATTCGGGCCAGTTGGTGTTGACAGTCGTCAGATAAAATGTGTAATCTGAAATTAGCTTTGTTTTACAAACTTCACTCACCTCCTGTTCCTTCTGTAGGCTGTATAGTCTGCATTGCCCATGCCTCTACATCCAGGATCTCACCCAAACTCCCCTGTTTGGCCTTTTCAGTGCAAATTGCACTGTATAAACAGTAAAGGCTGCTGGTTGCAGTCCCATGTTTGTTTTGGGCCATGTACACGCCACAATTTGCGTTCTGGCAGGATTTGTGCGGTCGTCTACCGCCAGAGCTCCAGTAGTCTGATGTATTCGCTCATTCGTAAGGTTTATGCCCCTTCCTGACTGTCAAAGACTTAAATAAAATCTGTGCAAGTTGGTGGAAACAATCTTTATGTGTGGTTTGTCCAATCTTTTTTGTTTTAGTCTTGCAAATTGCACTTTTATTGTCTCAAGCTTAAAGGTGGCAGAGCATTCATACATTCTTATATCACTTTCTGAGCCATACCAGTCTGTTACTCTTGGCTGTTGCACAGTTCCATCAGTTGAGGGGTTAAAAGCCTTGATCAAGGGCATCTTGACACTAGTGACTAGAGGAGGAGGAGGGAGGACTTGTGATCTTCCAGGTCTGACCAGCAAGGCTACCAAAGCCCCCAAGGCTATGTTGGATTGTGTGTACCTGCAAGTTAAACTCCATGTGTTTGCACACATACTGTATGAATGTGTACAAAGAGTTACACATGTGAGAGAATAGATTATAAGCCTGTACTTGTATTCTGGCCAGCACAGCGGAGAAGTGCACTGATTTAAAGCAGCTCATTAGAGCTGCAGCTGAATATATATTCTCATCTCTACTGGGGATTGGCGGTCAATATCACTTACTGAAGTTGAGCTGTGTTCCATTTTTAATTAGATTTATAGATTTATAGTGAAAACATATGGAGGTTTTGAAACAGGCAAAGAACTAGCAAAACCTCTGTTCAATGAATCCAAATTTGAATTCATCAGATGTTTTCTATTTTTGTGCTATTTTTATGCTTTAGGTCTGTAAATCGGCCAGGATGGCATATATGGTCCTGAAAGGCTGATCCCTTTGGGACGGCAGTTAAGAGACTGCACTCAGCAAAGAGAGAGAGATCGCTCAGCACTTTGTGGTGTAAAGTTGAGTACAATTTGCATAATGTTAAATTTAGTGGTTTTGTTTGGCTAATACCTCATGAGGAAAAGAGACGCTGGAGCTGTTCAAACTTATACAGCTTTCCATATTATCTATTTCTTTGCTCTTTTTATACCTGATCATGATTTAGATCGGTGGTTCCAAACCTGGTGTCCGGGGCCCCTCTTAGGCAGGGGCGCCAAAGATCACAAGGGGGTGCGCCAGGATTTGTCTGCTCTGAGGTTGTCAAATTAATCTCACGCTTACTGGATAATGTATATAAAAGTCTGTATGTAAAACTATTTAAAAAAGATAATTAGTAGCTATTTAGTAGCAAAATCGAACAAAATATTCTGCTTCAATCCATATTTGTTGGCGTTTAGCCTTTCAAAAACATTTTCTCTGCGTCCAAAAAATGTTTGCTCTCCCCAGTTGATGCACGCAAACGGAGCCCGTATTAAGCAACATAACAACACCATACATTACATTTATTTCACCAAAATAACAAAAAATAAGTCATTACCGGAAAAAGTCTCATATGTTTCTGCACTCGCTTGGCGAATGTTGACGAAGTTCTATTCATTAAGAAAATTGATTTAATAAAAAAAGACTAACTCATTTAATACAAGAATGACATTATTCAAATTGAGGATTTTTTACGTACATATATATATATATATACAGTATATGTATATATGTTTATATACACGTATATACATATATATACATGTGTATATATATATATGTGTGTGTATATATATATATGTAAATATATATATGTATATATATGAGTATATATGTATATACATATACACATGTATATATATATATATGTGTGTATATGTGTGTATATATATTTATATATATGTATATGTATAGTATATAAAATGTTATAATATATAAAACATTAAAATGTGAAAATAAAATTAATTATAACATTACTAATAATTAGTACACATTATTGATTATCCTTTCATTGTTTGTTAGAAGTAAAATAACTTGCAATTTACCATATCTAAATGATGGTTTTTATAAAGTGTTGCTTACATTTATTTTTGTGGGTTTTAAAGTAACCGACAGTATAAAGTAGTTGAGCAATAAGAAAGCATTTGACACAAATAACTTATTCTTATTATATGGCAGAAGAATAA
Source organism: Sebastes fasciatus (assembly GCF_043250625.1). Lineage (NCBI taxonomy): Eukaryota > Metazoa > Chordata > Actinopteri > Perciformes > Sebastidae > Sebastes > Sebastes fasciatus. The sequence continues at coordinate 3,291,305 of NC_133814.1, forward strand.
ATGGCAACAAATGGGTTCTTCTGAAAGGAAAGGGAAACGAAGGTCACAGCACAACAGAAACAGCTCAGTTGTTAATGTGCTAATTATTTTGTACGATAATTGAACATAAACGATTTGTCGTTTTTTTGTTGCTTCACATTTTCCATTGTCTCAAATACTCTCTCTCTCTCTCTCTCTCTCTCTCTCTCTCTCTCTCTCTGCGTCTTAGGGACATGTGATTGTGTCGTTCTGTTTCCTTCCCTTCCAGTCAGAGCCCAGCACAGCTCAGCAAGATATTTGATAATGACGAATGCTTCATAGGAGGTTTTCTGTCACATCATTAGGGGATGTTGAGCGTGATTCTTCAGATATCCCCTCAGTGGTACAATGTAAAATAAGAATTAGGATTAACCCAATTAATTACAAAGATTAACATCCATTCTACCAAGGACACACAGACACAGAGTCATAGAGGTAAAACAGTTCTTTTTTAATAAGAGTGCACATCATTTACATCACTCATCGTCTTCATTTGAGAATCTGTTTTGCACTGTAGCTCCAGGTGTTATATTACCAACAGGGAGAATGAAATTAAAGATAAATACAACATCAGCGAAGGGCAGATAAACCCCTGAGGACTGGAGCGTGCGTGTCATCAATTATTTGATCATAACAGCCCAATTAAGCAGGTGGAGATTTACGTATGCAGTGTACTAAAGAATGATCAGCTATAAGTAGAACCACCCACAAGATGAAGGTTCTGAAGGGGCTACATTAACATGCAAGGAGAGGTCTGTTATTAACCCTGTAATTCATTTAGCCCAAGTTTGATTTTGTTGATATATAAACAAACAGGTTACTGTGTTTTGTGTAACATTTTTGAGAAACCTGGCTGAGAGACTGTCAGGAAAATACAGATTTCCCTTCGTCTTCATCTGTAATTTTAAAAGTTGAATGGGATTGGATTGAAAGGAGGTGGATCTAATCCACAGACAACATTTACATTTAGAAGGAATTTTAAAATATAGCACCAAAATCACTGACAATCACGAGCCATATCTGCAGTTCTATATAACTTTTAGCTTCTTTCAGCTCATTTTTGGGGGTTTCTGGCCCACATAGTATGGTTGAGTCTCACCACTCTCATCCATTCCCAGGGTGTCAAACACCATCGGAGTTCGGTAGCGCCGCACGAGGCACCCTTTAGCGCCAGTATGGAACGCACTGGGCATTCCATTAACTATAATGACAACCCATCCGCGGCAACAGTAAATGCTACAGGAGGGCAGGAGGGGAGGTGGATGGGTCCAATAAACATAAGGCTTTCCTCCAGGAGACCACTGGTCATGTTCTGTGTTGACAACGTTCAGTTTCATTTTCACTGTACAAACGTAGTAGTTTTAAGCCCAACCATGTAGTTCTTTCCTAAACCTAACTTTAGTAAACTCAGAAAGAAAAGTTTGGAAATTTGTGTTTGGTGGATTATTTCTCTGTCGTTACAATGCTAATTGGCATTGTATTTTACATCGTTGGAAAGCCTGTTTATTTACCTTCACAATGATGTCCAACGTGTAAGGATCATGCATTTTTGGGATGAGCAGCACAGCTGATTATGTGGGTAGTGCCCAAGTAAAATTTGCCAAAATTCCCTGCCAATGCTAAACAGTGTATTTTCCTGTTGGTATTGACTCTTGTTTTGAGTTGTTTGGTGGATTGGATGATTACTGAGGCTCCTAACGGTGTATTAAATGAATAAAGTGTAAAATTGCCAATATGTCTTGTTTGTTCCTTGTTACTGATAGAGAGTTCAATCATCCAATAACAGAGAAATAATCCATCAAACACAAATTTCCAAACTTTTTTTTCCGAGTTTAGTTGTGTTGCCTAAATGCCAAGGGGCGGTATGTGATGAGTTGGGATGAGAATGTGTTGCATATTAAAGACGCAAAATTCCAAATTCAGAGCATATCTATGATTCAGCCTCCACACAGCTCTCAACGTGGTGACTACTGAGCTGCGGCTAGCAGCTAACAATGCTAACAGTACGAACAGTGCAAACAACGGCAACCGTTAAGGGTGGGCGGAGGGGTGGTGGTTTGGTCAAACAACCAGGAGGCCGGTGTTCATGTCCCGTTTGAAACTAAAAGTAATGTTGACTTATTTGTCATCCCAGTTTTTAGTCATGTGATTCGTTGGTATCGTTGGTCCCCGTGAGTCGCAAGTCGTCAGTCCTGCGAGTTGTTAGTCCCGTGAGTCATTAGTCACGTGAGTCGTTAGTCACGTGAGTCGTTAGTATCGTGAGCCCAGTGAGTTACTAGTCACGTGAATCGTTAGTATCGTCAGCCCCGTGAGTCACTAGTCACGTGAGTCGCAAGTGTCAGCCCCGTGACTCAAGTGAGTCGCTAGTCCCGTGAGTCGTTAGTATCGTCAGCCCTGTGAGTCACGTGAGTTTTTGCTTTTCATTTCTACATGGACGCCTTCAAGGGAAGACTGGCCGAGCAGGTTCACCTGTACAGACATCTTTACAACTGTTCATTGAGAGACGACGGGGACATTCACATGACATTGAATTCTTGGAAAGAAATAGGCAACACATTGGGGAAAGAAGAGGCTTTTTGCCGCAGGCTGTGGAAGAATATGAGAAATCGTGATTTTCCGGTAATGCTCGTTGACTTCTTGCTTATCCACAGACTATTTTGTTTCTACGCCACCTGGCGTTTCGGAGCATAACGCAAACGAACAACACACTGAGCATAAACCCTATCAGAAGTTGAATTAATCCATTAAATACAAGTAATATGTTTACGACAGCAGTGAGTTCTGCTGACGGTTTGCTCTGCTCTCCTTTCCACCAATCAAACTCTGGATTCCTTTGCAGTAGGGGCAGGCAATACAGAGGCTATGATTGGTTTACTCCAGATGTGGTTGTTATCAGACAGGGTCAACAGGCCTCATTGTGAATAATAATATGGACCTTATGCATTGCGGAGAGCACAGTTTTATTTTTACACAATGCCCAGTACTATTACACACCGTTAGGATTATCGCTTCCTTTTTTCGTATTCCAAGTAACCTGCTGCTCAGTCAAAGAGGATCGAAAGCAGCCAGACCATGTCATGCTTCTCGGCTGGCAGGCAGTTCTATCTGTGGCCAGCAAATTGGTTTATTCATGACGTGGGAGACTCAATCACAGGGTATGAAATCTGGCTTTACTCCACTGCACATTAGCATAGCCAGTGTTGAGTACAAAGCCAGCAGGCTACATCTCAAAAAAGGCCATTGAACACCTTCAGATCCCGCGGTGAGATCTGTGTAAATCGCTCCCATTTTTCAAGCTCCTGCATACAAAAGCTCCCAAATCTAAGAACAAGATTTCTTCAGAGGATAGATTGGTTAAATGTGCGTCAGCCCAGGCGATGTTTGCAGCTCGTCTCCTGCTGCTCTGGGAGTTAAATCGATAGAGATGTAACAGCATGGTTCCTACCTGCAACTCTGCTCAAACTATCCTTTTCTTGTATCAGAATTGAAGCCATAACATGATCACACTGATCCGGGATGACAATAGCGGCCTCAGTGGAGCCTCACAGTTCTGAGAAAACACACAAAAAAAAGCGCTTTTGGCTTTTCAGAGTTTAGTTGAGATGTTGAAATTGGTAGTACTGCACGGTAGCATTAAAGAGCAGTATTGGCATGCAAAGGAGTTCGGATATCTGTAAACAGTTCAAACACATCGGCAACAATATCTAAATGGGGGAATAGATTTTTTTTCTTAACCATATATTACATTTGTATGTCTTTTTAAAGTGTATTTTGAAAAAGACCAAAACCAACAATGTGTTGGGGCCATGGCAAATGTGGTATTGACTAAAAAAAATAACAACTACAGCGCCAATGGTACTGGTAATGAAGGTAAGCCGATGCAACCGTGTAGCTCACTGATGTGTTTGTAATAGTTTTTAGCCATGCTAGGGGTGTGGCTATTGGGATGGCAATGTTGGTCGGTGAGGTGGTCCACCTTTTTTGGTCCAGATTGAAAGTATTAAATGGATTTCAATGAATTTTGGCACATGTCCCCCTTAGGGTGAATTATAAAAACTTCACCAGGTCGAAATCGTAACTTGTCCAACACTTTGTTTATGATCAAATACCTGTAAAATCAATTACATTCCCATCAGCCCCAGCTGTACCATGGTTTAGTGCTAATCAGGTTATGTTAGCATGCTAACATGCTAAACTAAGATGAAGAACATGTTAAAAATTAGGGGGACAGCCCATTGTTCCGACAGCCCATTGTTCCAACAAACAGAAGCACATGGCTAATTAACATGCAGAATGACATCATTTCACCTTCCCGGTCTTGTTGCCATGAATGCCTTCATTGGTTGAACTTGTTGGTTAGGTTTAGGCATGAGAAGTTAGGTGTAGGTCAAGAATATCAGAGAAAACAAGAGACAGAGTAGGGTGGGTCATGCCTTATGCCATGGTAGGAAAAAAAAAATATTGTTACCGGTCAGATCCGATGATGTAATTTTTTATAATAATTAGCCATGTGCTTCTGTTCGGGATAACGGGCTGTTGGGAAATTTTTTGGACTATTGGGGTTTTTGGAATAGTGGACCGACGAAACAATGGCATGACATCAAAAATTCTACCTGGTAAGCATGTTAGCCTCGTCATAGTGAGCGTGTTAGCTTGCTGAGATTAGCATTTAGCTCAAAGCTACAGCCTTCATACCTGCTAGCGTGGCTGTAGTCTCTTGTTAGACAATGATTGAGGTCTATAGCACCGAGGGAAGACATATCAGGCTTTGGCAACACGGGTAACACTTGTTAGTGGGATCCATTCACTGTTGGTTTTGGACTTTTCATGGGATTTGTTGACAACAAGAAAAATACATAATATCGCCAGGCTAACTGGGCGTTCAGACCGAAAACAGCACTGTGTTGGCATGTGTGGCACGTTGCTTGAAGTACCAGACGATGTAAACCAGAAAAGTTCAGTTTGAGAAACAGTGCAATGCAAACAAATTTGTATGAATATGCTACGCCCAGAGCTAGTGACGTAGAATAAAAAAGTGAGAGAGGCTGGTTATGGTGGATCGGACGGGAGGTGGATGGGTCTAACAAATACAGGCCTTTCAACCACGAGACTGGTGTTCATGTCCCAAAGTGTTGAGTTATTTTGATTTTACATTCATGACGTTTTTTAATATGTTTTCCGTATTTATGTTATGTTGTTTACTTGTGTATTTACGTACTTTTTTTAAGCCCAACCATGGGTCCAACAAATACAGGATTTTCAACTAGGAAACTGGTGTTCGTGTCCAAAACTGTGAGTTATTTTTAAGTTTTTTCAGTACTTATATTATGTTGTTTACATTTAAGCCTAACCATGATGTTTTCCTAAACCCAACTAAGTGAACTGCGGCAATTGCCGTAGTTTTGTTGCCTAAACATAACCGCGACCATTTCATGGCAACGTTGTGGCGTCAAATGACACGTGAAAATCTGTTTAACAACGTTAAGCTCGTGGCGTTTAAATAGCATGCGAAAAGCCTATAATATGTTATGACACGCGAAATGCCCTTGAAATGTTGTGCTATTTATACACCTTAACGAGTTGTTTTTTTCTTGCAGGGCTGTTCTGTCTGAACACAGCCTTACCGTTAAAATACAAACATTCCAGAAGTCCTCCAAAATCAGTCTTATGGCTACAGCTAAAGCATATTCATCTGTCATTGAATATCACATGCCAGAATTTTTTTTTTTTTTTCCACTTCAGCTTGACTGACATTACAATATAATTTGTAAATCAAACCATTGATGACTCTATAATGTTGCCTTTACCCCCACTTGTGTGTCAGCGTTACTCCCCTGTTGCCTGTTGTCACAGAAAGCACCATAAACATACGAGAAAGCAGAAAAGTTAAAGTCTCAGTTTTGTGTAATGTAAGAAGCCAATCTTTCTCCTCACACCACAGGAAGTTCCGGGAGTGACAAATAAATACAGACATGAAGGTGTCTACTTTGTACGCAGTCCCAGACAGCAGCAGCAGCCGGCTTGCCGTTCAGTTCCTGCTGGTCCACACATAACTGCAAAATTCAAAAGCATCTTCCATCTGCATCCTCTCTCTCAGTTGTGGTGATGAGGAGTTCAGGGTCTGCTAGTGTTTGTCGTCTCCAACAGGTTCTTCCTGTCCTTTCTTCCTCTTCCAGCACAGCACAGCTCAGTCATATCTATCAGGGAGACACAGAACAGGCTATTAATACTGTGGTTGTAAATCCTCCAAACGCACACACACGCACACACACGCACACACACACACACACACACACACACACACACACACACACACACGCACACACGCACACACACGCACACACACACACACACACACTCTCCCTACTGTTTGCAGAGCATGTTCTCTTTGGAAACAGCATGTAAAAATAGCAAAAAAAAAGCAGTTATCACTTCCTGTGTGCATTCAGAAAGGTAGGCACAGCTATTTTTGGATTGCCCAAACACACCCACACGCACACACACACACACATGGAATTCAAACTTAAATCATTATAGCATTTAGAGAGCATAGTTAACAAGATTGCCTGGCAGTATCAGATTAGATGTGAATTGCATTTGCGGCGTCTTTGGTTTCACTGATATTGTTATGGCACTTTCACACCAAAACCCAGTTTATCCTCCTACATTATGTATAACTGCTTCAGATGAACCAGGCGTCTCTCCAGGAGTTTTTGCAGAGCTGTACACATAGTCTTTGTGTCAAACAATCTACCACAATATGAGAGAGAGAGGCGGCCACTTGATCACTTCATATATATGTATGAATTTATTTTGGATTGCATACTTTTCATGGCATTTTTACATTGATTTTTAGCTTGTAACTTTACATTTTTCTTGTCAACTAAACTTAAAGAAGTTGAACTTTTAATTAGGGCCCGAGCACCGACAACATCGGGCCAGCGAAGGCGCTATTGAAACTGTAGGAATTCTTATTCTTTTTCTTTTTCACAAAAATGAATCGCCTTTTTGAGGGCCTTGACATGCTCAAACAGTTGTTAAACTTGGCACACAATCAGACGCGGTAAAAAAAATTATATTTAAGGGTCTCTGAATTGGGTGTTGCAAAATGGCTCGCTAGCGCCCCCTAGAAAGTTGGAAAAATTGAGCCCCTCGCTCCGGTTTCACCTACATGTACGGCAGACAGATGTAACATGTTCCGCGTCAGTCGGCGTCCTGCCAGTACCCCCGACATGCCGGAAGGTGCGAGGGCCCGTTCATCGCTGCTTGCAGCTTTAATTTTGTTTTTGCATTTCGTTGCAAAGACCCTGAGTCCAATGTCGGTAAACGTCATGAAAGAGAACAGTGCTGCGTTTCTATTATGTTTTTCAGTGCTAGCATGTTGAACCAGATTGGCATGATGTGCTCGTACATCACACTTACAAAAATGGCAAACTGCCTTGGAATCGTACCCCACGCCCCTTGGCGTCGCGTAATTTTTATTTTGAGCATCAAAATCACTATAGTTCCCCTTGGCGTCACTTTAGGTTTAGGCAACAAAATCACTATAGTTTGGTTTAGGAAAGAACTACATATTGGGCTTAAAACGTCCAGTGAAAATGACACTGAACGTTGTGAACACGGGACACGAACAAACAGCTGATCGTAACGTGACGCACGGGACACGAACAGTGGTCTCCTGGATGAAAGCCTTGTGTTTGTTGGACTCGGCCACCTCCCTTCCCTCTTTAAAGTACGTCACCACACTCCCGGCACCCTTTCTCGTAGCGTTCACTGTCGCCGTGGATGGGTTCATATTATAGTTAATGAAACGCCCTGCACATTTCATACTGGCGCTAAGGGGTGCCGTGTGCTGCAATACCGAAAGCCGATGGCTGTATTTGGGGGTCACCCCTAGAAGAAAATACATCTATTGTTGTCATTCCCTCATGTGATGGAATTTTCTATCAATTCCTCTCTCCTTGGTCGGGAGGTCAGAGTGTCTCTCACAGTGTCCCTCTGTTGACATTATTGTGTTGGAATCCTGTTTGTGACGCCCCTTTGTTGTGGAATTTCTGATACTCAGGTTAACTCAGTCAACAGGAAGGAAGAGGCCCCGGAGCTGTTGATGTCTTCTCCATTGATGTGTTCTCTCCGTGAACGCCTCACAACTCTGCTTGTTCTCCCTGGTGCTCAGTGATTTACCCTTATCATGTTTTGACTTACGCGGTTCCTCTGGCATCTCTGACCCTGGTTGCCCCAGCGACTGGCTCTATGGTCCCTACTACATACACAGCTGTACAGATAACGGTGGTGCCCCTAGACAGGAATCCAACCCAATAATGTCAACAGGGGGACACTCTGAGAGACACTCTGACCTCCCGACCAAGGAGAGAGGAATTGATAGAAAATTCCATCAGAAATTCCACAACACCTCATAGTTTTAATTCAAAATGCTGAACCACATTTTTTTCCCTCTATGTACGTAGGTTGGATCACAGGCTGATTCCCTATGATCAGCTCCTATTTGCGGCTTCCAATGACTGGATTGAAAAGACGAAGCACAGCTTTCGGACGTCTTAATTGTGTCGGGGCTGTGTCTGACAACTTTCCGAAAACCGACACTCTGACAAGCACGCCCGCCTTACCCAGGGTTGGAACCAAGTGTGTGGAGGTGAGACGGTAACCAGTTTAAACTGCTCTCTCAAGATCTCTTTTTTTTTCAAGCTTCTCACAACTACTACGAGTACTGCTTGTGTGCATAACAGTATTTGGGAAGCTACTTTAAAACATTTCTACTTCTCATGGGAAGTTGTTAAGCTGCAGTAACACTAGGCTGTCGTTGTAGCATAAGTAGCTTAACGGCACCGTATCTCTCTGCTCCACACCCTCAAACCAGCCTCTTTGATTGATTCTCTCTCTTGAATTAATGCTGAATATGCAACTTGTAGTGAAACCACAGACTCATATCTAAGCTTTTTTTTTTTCCTTCAAGAGAAAATAAAAAATAAAAAGCACTGCCATGCTTCTTAATGGAAATAGCAGGCAACTGGAGACATGACATGACATTTTGAAAATAGCCATGCCACCCAAAATCTACTGGGAAATGTAGTCAACTAGTAGCAGTGCGCGTGTGTGTGTGTGTGTGTGTGGGGGGGGGGGGGGGGGGGGGGGTGTATATGCCTTATATATATATATGTATATATGTATATCACCCGATTCATCAGTTTTGGGCATCCCCCTGTCTTTAGTTAAAAATCTTTATCACACCACTCTATGTCTTCTCCCGGCTCACTTCTATACAACTGTATCTGCATATTACAACTCCCCTTGAGTTTATTCAAATCAAATGGAAGTGGGTCAAATGCAAATTCATTCATTCAGTGACTCCATCTGCTCACATAAGATTTATTCCCACTAGACAGACTGTAAATAAACAATTCACTCAATTCCATATACACAAATTGTCTAATTATAGAACTTACAATATGTCATACATACATACAAGACCTCAATTTCCCAGCAGCCTTTATTAATCTCGCAAAAATTTACTATATATCAATCACAGTAACTTTGAGATGAGACTATGAGAGGGAAAGTGGTCATGTTGAATATTACTCAAATTTGTTTTAACGCCATTAATTTCTTTAATGCATTAACGGAACTGTAGCGAGCTCAGTTTAAAAGCTTGAGTGAAACTCCTGGTATCATATGAAACTAGAAAACCTGAGGAGTCCATTGGTACCAACCATAGGTTATCGCGAAGGATGTCCATTTTCAAAGGCGTCCCTTGACCTCTGACCTCAAGATATGTGAATGAAAATGGGTTCTATGGGTACCCACGAGTCTCCCCTTTACAGACATGCCCACTTTATGATAATCACATGCAGTTTTGGGGCAAGTCATAGTCAAGTCAGCACACTGACACACTGACAGCTGTTGTTGCCTGTTGGGCTGCAGTTTGCCATGCTATGATTTGAGCATATTTTTTATGCTAAATGCAGTACCTGTGAGGGTTTTTGGACAATATCTGTCATTGTTTTGTGTCGTTAATTGAATTACAGTAATAAATATATACATACATTTTCATAAAGCAGCATATTTGCCCACTCCCATGTTGATGAGAGTATTAAATATACGGATATACGGATAAAAATGTGTGATTAAATAATCGCAATTAACTATGGACAATCATACGATTAATATTTTAATCGATTGACAGCCCTAGTTTCTAATCATAGTTCGCGTAGGGAGGAGGTCGGGGTTCGACGAGTGGGTCAACACAGGACTTCCACCCAGGAGGCTGCTGTTCCTGTCCTGTGTGAAACCAAAAGTCTGCGTTGACTTTTAATTTACGTCCGTAATTTAAATAACGTAACAAACACACTTATTTTAAGACAAACCATGATGTTTTTACTAAACCTAACCAAGTAGTTTCAGCCCGCTCTCATTCCCAGGACATCAAATACAGAGGCTTTGTCAGGGCCGCACAAGGCACCCTTTAGCACCATTAAGAGATGCACCAGACTTTCCATTAACTACAATGTAAACCCAGTAAACGGTCAGTGAAAGTGCGCCGGTAATGACTGTGGTGACGTAGTTTAAAGAGCGAAAACACACACTAAGGGCGGTTGGAAGTGGTGGTGGATGGGTCCAACAAACACAAGGCTTTCATCCAGGAGACCGCTGTTGGTGTCTTGTGTGTTAAGTTTCACTTTCGCGTTACAATCAGCTGCTCGTTACGAGTCCCTTGTTCACAACGTTTAGTTTGATTTTAACTCTTACAAATGTAGTAGTCTTAAGCCCAACCATGTAGTTTTACCCTAAACCTAACTATAGTGGTTTTGTTGCATAAACCTAAAGTGACACGAAGGAGCGTGACGCGAAAGAGGAGCGTGACAAAGCGGCAGAATGTGACGAGTTGGAATGAGAACGGGTTGCTAGTTTTCTTTCCTAAACATAACCAAGCAGTTTTGTTGGCGCTGTTGTTTTGTTTTGTTACAATTTACAATGTTAATAACACGTTTAAAAATGTGACCGTAATCCAAAAGAAAATAAGTGTCCCTAGAAACGTAATTGAGAATACAGCTTAGTTATGTGGGAAAGTAATTTTGTAGGAGACAGGCTGTGCGTTCCAATACCCACACTGCCATACTACTTAGTATGCCAGAAAAAGATTTGTATGTCCCAATAGTTAGTAATCAACACATGTCAAATGCTGTATGTAAAAAATACCAGGATGTCCTACTAGATTTTGCAGTATGCAAGCCAGCATTGTTTTCTGGCTATTCTGTCCCACAATCCTCTGCATAGAAGATATAATGAGAAAGAGGGTCAAAGTTCAAGGCGCAATGTTATGACGAAGAAGTACGTCCCAATTGTATGCATACTGAATGCAACAGTAAGTACTTTGTAAGGGCAGTTGCAGTATGTACTAAAAGTAAAAAAGAAAAAGTATGTGATTTGGGATATAGCCAGCTTCCGATGTGGTTCAAGTCAGGTCTTCCCTGGGCTGAATACAATCTGAATGCAATAAAGATATATGAATTAATTTGCAGATTGCTGCATGCCGATGAAGTAATTAATTAATCAAAGGGGGTTGTGTCCTTTATTATCTCCAAAAAAAGCAAGAGAATAGAATCATGTCTCTGGGCAAGAAAAATAATTGAAAAATTAAAGAAAAAATCATCATTATTAAATCTATGTGCCAGTCATGGGAATAATAATGAGATGGCAAATGAAGCGGTCTTATGAGGTGTTGCTCTTTGACATATTTAGCACATCTCATTTCTGGCTGTACATCCTTCAGCGTGGTTCAAGTCAGTACTTTCCCTAGTTGAATTAAGGTGCCTATAATGCAGTTTAGAGCATACGTAGATGCATTCCTTGACATACACGTTCTATTAGCGACGCACAATATCATTAGGGGAGAGTGGGGTTAGTCGGGCCAGTTTTTACTTGAGGCATCTTTAAAGTGAGGGAATGACAGTAATGTCTCCAACTAAAACATGTACATATATTTCAGGATATGGTGCGTCCTTAGGAATAATCACTTTGGATCTAAAATAAACAGTTTTAAAAATATGACCTTCCAAAAAAAAGTGCTCTTTTGGCTCAACTTGCCCCTGATGAGGGGTAAATTGAGCCTACGGAGAGGATAAATTCACCCATATCGCTACGCCTGGTCTATCAATCCTACCTGTCCATCACTGACGTGAGATTATCAAAGAACTAAAGGCAGTGGTTCTTCCCAGAGAGGTTGCTTCAGGATTAGGCTATGACAGATGGTGAGGCACCCCTAAAACGTGAGCCGTCATGAAGGCGTTCTCAGTTACACTGCGCATGTCTTAAAGCCTGTGGTGTTAATGAGGAACAGAGTTATTAAAAAAAAATCCAGAGGCCAGATTATGATTCGGATCACCACCAAAATCGAATGGATTGTTCATTGTGCCACACCCCACCCCTCAAAAATCCTCCAAACGGACAAACCAACGCCGTTGAAAACATAATCTCCTTCCTAGGCCTTCAGCCTTGGCGGAGGTAATTATTTATAATTATAAATGGCTTTTACCTCAAATAACCCCACCACGGCCAATTTAACAAACTTGTAACATGCAGCAGTTTAGAGCTAACATCATGCTAACAGTATAGCATCATATTGTAACTTCCTAAAGCACTAACTGTGTCACATTTTTTTCAAACTTGTCTGTAATTGTTCAGACACAAGAATCATGACTCCTTAAATGTAAAAAAAAAACTTTAACTTCAAAAAGATGTTTTTTTAACCTAAATGTGCTCACCACTGGTCATATGGGCCTCTCTCCATCACAGGGTCAGGAAAATGGATGACTCTTCAAAAATGTGTGGTCACATGAACAATTTTGTCAATGGTCTAGAAACAAGGGGTGGCTCAACTTCCCCACAGGCTCAAATCACCCCACTCTCTCCTACATACTGTATCCAAACTGAATAATTTAAAGGAATATTTCTGCATGTTTGGAAACAAGCTTATTCACTTTCCTTCCAAGAGTAAGATGGGAAGAGTAAAAATTACAATTTCCATTTTTCCAGGGGGTTATGTGCAGGAATATTTCTTGGCCGGGAGTTGTAAGGCAACCAGCAGAGATTCCAAAAAGCTAAAAGCTGAATAGTCTGGCATCCTATTCATGGACGTAAGAGAGCTAGTTATAACTTGCAAATTAGTTTGAAAATTATATTGCACATTTTTTTATCTGTTCAAAATGTACCTTAAAATGAGATTTATCAAGTATTTAATGCTCTTATCAACATGAGGGTTGGCAAATATGCTGCATTAGGCAAATGTATGTATAAATTTATTATTGGAACACAAAAAAAAATGATAAATATATACAGGTACTGCATTTAGCATAAAAAGTATGCTCAAATCATAACATGGCAAACTATGACTTGCCCCAAACTGCATGTGATTATCATAAAGTGGTCATGTGTGTAAAGGGGAGACTCGTGGGTACCCATAGAACCCATTTACATTCACATATCTGGAGACCAGAGGTCCCTTTTAAATATATGGCCATGACAGTTTTTCTTCGCCAAAATTTTGCGCAGAAATTGCATTATTATTGCAATAACTTTGAAAACCCTACAAAAGATAAAACCTCATTGATCCCTGGGGTACATTCACAAGTGTTCCAGCAGTATATAAAGTCGTTCAAACTAGCCAACACTAGGATCAGCATTGATTCATGGAGAGACCTTCGTCTGGTCAGCTAACATTACTGCCAAGCAGCTGAAATATAGAGTGATATTGTGCTTTTAGCTGACGTGTGTCGCCTCACTGTTTTGACCGATGCTCGTTCATGTGTATGTAGAGCGAGCACAAGCGCGAGCGCAACGCAACAGGACGCTGACTTTCGCTGTCTTAACACCCACAGGTGTCGCCGTTAACAAGCAATTTCTGATTCTTACAAAGAGTCCCTTTAAGTGAAAATTTTGAATGCATGACTTTTACTTATAAAAGAGTATTTCTAGCTAATTTTACCTAAGTAAAAAGTTCCGACAACGTCCTCCACCACTGTGTTTTGCCGATTGCACTGGACCACACCGATACTATCAACGTACGCTTGTAATGATGAGTATGTGTGTGTGTGTGTGTGTGTGTGTAGTGAGAGTGTGTGTGTTAGCATGAGCAGATGCTGTTTGAAGTCTGAAGCTCTCGTCAGTCTTTCCATATCTAGTTTACAGGACTCTTTCACTGGAACAACCAGCATCCCCCTGCCCTGTAAATGTAAGAGCTCTGTCATTAAAACACACTCTCTCACACACACACACAACCTGGCACACAACAGGGGCCCTCAAATGTCTTTTTTTTCCACTCAGTATCGGTGCATCCCTACTTAGAGACAATGATTTTCTCTGCAGTTTTTATGACTCACTGCAGCGATTTCCTCTCAGCCTGGGTAGCGTTCCCAAACCACACCATGATGCTGCTGGTGAGGATGCTTTCCACAAGTCCTCGGTAGGCCAGGGTGAGGGGCTGACGTCTGGCCTTGTTCAGCAGGCTGATGAAGTGTAGCCGCTGCTGAGCTTTCTACACTGTTTCAGCAGTGTTTTTTGGCCCATGGAGCTCAGGTTGGTCAGTCAAGTGAAGGCCGAGGAACTTCAAACTGTCAGCCCACTCCACCTCTGTGTCCTGGATGATGAGAGGCTGCAGAGGGGGGGGGAGGCTCTCCTCCTGAAGTCCACGATGAGTTCTTTTATTTTTTCTATGTTGAGAACAAGGTCGTTGTCCTCTCCATAGCTGATGATTTTTTTGGACCTGTTCCCTGTATGCGGACTCGTCCCCTCCTTGGATGAGGATGGTTGTGTCGTCTGCGTATATAATAATGATGTTGTTCTTCTCGGTGGAAACATTGTCGCGGGTGTATAGTGCAAACAGTCTTGGGCTGAGGGAGCAGCCCTGAGGGGTTCCTGTGCTGACTGGGAGCTCAGCAGAGATTTTATCTCCCATCCTCACCACCTGTTGTCTGTCATTGCAGTTGGCAAGAAAAATGCTGAAAGAATCTACACACTTCTCTCTTTTTTCTCCTCTTCCCTAATCCAATTTCTATCTCTGTGTTTATCTAACGCATACCGCCGCAATCAGAGCCGCTGCCCACATATTTGAACTCCGTGATTACTTTAATGATTAAAGCTTATACTGGTGTAATATATGTCAGACCTTTTAGAATTTTCAAGCAGCTCAGGCTGTCTGATCAATCTATGTTTGAATATTTTAAACTTTTCCACTTGCTAATACTACTACCTTATCTATGCTAGCATCTGTTCTTGCCCTTTATCTGCTGTGACAGTTTAATGTTCCTGCATGGGATTAATCATGTTCTTCTGATCTTAATCGAGAGAGTCAGAGTGATATTTTGGTGTTTCAGCACTTCAGGGGCTAGACTCTATTGACTTTATCCAGAGCATTGATATAGTCAGCAAACAACTATTTGCTGTGTAAAGATCTACATCAGACCGGCACATACGGGTACTTCGTTAAAAGTCAAGGCCACTCCCCCTTTGGGGGGGAAAGAAAACCAAAGATCCCACAGACTTCAATGCAATTTGATGTGTGTTTGGATTGTAATTGTGACAAGTTTGTATGCATTCATCTCTTCATTAACTTGTGTAATAATTATTTTGCAAACTTGCCTGAACCTGAGCGTTCGCAATACCTTAATAAATTAAGGTTGATCGTCGCCATGTCCTTTCAGTCTTCCCCCGTCCAACACAGTGGTCGGATATTGCTTATCCAGACATCTCTACATATTTGATTGAATCACGTTAGGCTAAGTGTTGTCTGTAAATAACCAATGTGTTAACAGCCAACTGTTTGATCTATAGGCTGAGATTGAGTTGGAGCTAGGGATGTCAATAATTAACCGTTTAACCGACATCAAGCATTTTAACTGATTAACGCTATTGGTTAAAACGCTTAAAAGAAAAATGTTAATAATTAACTCAAAAGCTGAGCGGCTCAGAGGAGCGGCTCGTCACTTTAAGGAGAAACGCTGGCCCACCTTAACAGCCCACATTAAGAGGCGGAGCGGAGCTGCAGGATACAGGAAGTCGGCTCCGGTCTCTCCATGGATGTATTAAAAGAACAGCTCCAGCTTGCTTGAGCGGAGCGGAGGAGTTGTAATTTCGTAGCATTTATTCACAGACAAATAAACTTTACACACACTGCTACACCTACGTTCACAGCTAGAACGCCACCAACAACCTCACACTCACCGCCAACACACACACACTGTTTGTTGGCCCGTTGCTAAAGTTATGCCGGGCAGACAAAGTATCGTTACACCGGGCAGACACACAGCTGACAACCTGCTAAACTAAACTAAATGAAGCTTGTGCGTAAATTCAGACAGGAAGACTAGGGGTGCAAGCTCATTCATTCTCATTCATTCTGGTTCTCTCTCTCTCTCTCATGGGCTATTAATATGTCAGCTGATTATGGGCGTCTCTCTTTTCAGTGACCAATCAGAGCTTGCCATATCTCCCTCAACCAATAACATGCTGCTGTCAAAAGTTTAAAAACCATTCTCCTCTATGAGTTTTCAGTGTCAGCATTCAGCACTAACGGACGCGACCCTCCACCACCCCATCACCTCCAGATTCATCACATCAGAGTAATCCTGCTCCACTTCATTCATCGGATCTGCATCAGTCTTCACCACCACCACCACCACCAGTGTCTAGACCCGGGGGGAATATTTCTACATCCTACTACAGCTTCACTTCCCCTTTATTATTTCATATCGGGTCTAAATCGCCAAAGACTAACTATTCATAATTTGTGCACTTTGTAATAAATCATCATTCAATTCATACGAGTCTTTCCTGATTGAAATGTGCGGTGGAGACTTTTACTGGGAAAGTGGCTGCATGTCAGCGACACTACACGCAGCATCGTAGCTGCTAAGTTAACGCTCCCGGACGCTGAACTGGGGACTCCCGTCAACCAATATCTGTTGTGCCCCTGCAGCTGGTACACCGCTGCATGCGAGGCACAAATTTTGTCGGTTAACGGTTAATAATCGGTTAACGAGGGTCGGTTATCGGTTAAGAACATTTTTCAAAATGAGCATCCCTAGTTGGAGCATACAGCAGAAAGTGATAATTCTTGAATGTATTACTGGGGTTTGCAATATAAACATTTGTATCGTCTGGCGAATAGGGTTGAGCTATCCAAGCTAATCAACACTTCAAAATATTTTGGTCTAGTTGACTTGTATGTACAAGCCTATACGTGATGTGAATCTAGTTCACCACAGAACCGTGACATGGTTCGAGTCTGATGTGGTGTGACAGAAATCAATGTTCTCTTTCAGAGGGTGTGTAGCCAGCAGGAGTCATGGATGGAGTTGTGCAGTCGTGCACTCTGACTGTCACAACCTCAGTCCTATTTTCCTATGTGAAATCCTCAAAACAAAACAAAAAATAATCAAATGATAAAATGTGAATTGTATCTATTTATTAATGAATGTTTTAAATTTGACATTGTGCAGACACCATCCTCCCTCTTTCCTCTTATTTAAAGGTCCCATATCATGCTCATATTCAGGATCACACTTGTATTTCGTGTTTCTACCAGAACATGTTTACATGCTGTAATATTAAAAAAAACGTTTATTTTCCTCATACTGTCGGCCTGAATATGCCTGTATTTACCCTCTGTCTAAAACGATCAGTTTTAGCGCATTGCGACAAAATTGCAACGGAATTGCGTTGCTAGGCAACAGCTTGGGTCCTTGTGTACTTCCTGTCAGCTGATAACATTCACATACACTGCAACAGGAATAAACTGGGACACATTTAGAATGTTTACGTTTAAATCTGTGTAAAGGGTCTAAATATTGTATATTTGTGACATCACGAATGGACAGAAATCCTGACAGCTTGTTTCAAATGCAGAGTTTCTGAATAAGGGCTGTGTGTATTTCCCTGTGGATTGAGTGGTTCAATACTTTCACAGTATTTATATAGCACTTAAATCTGCTTTATAATAAAAAAAACATGAAAATCTCACTTTTTTATAATATGGGATCTTTAAATAAGGGTCAAGTTTTAAAGGACCAGTGTGTAGGATTTATATATATATCGAATATAATATCATAATCGTATCGTAATATTGTATTGCAATATCATATCGCGATACATGTAGAATCGCAATACTTAAAAATCGCAATAAATATCAAATTGGCACCCAAGTATCGTGATAGTATCGAATCCGGAGATAGGTGTATCGTCCAAGCACTAATGGATCGCTTATCAATTGGCTAGTTGAGTGACACTTCCATAAAACCATTAATTGTTGACTTGTTAGCAAGATACCTGCTTGTTGTCCGATGTCTTTACTAGCTCATAGCCCTTGCTAGGGCACACAAACTGTAAACTGCCTCTAGACCAGGGGTCGGCAACCTTTACTATCAAAAGAGCCATTTTAGTCAAAATAAAAAAAATCTGTCTAAAGCCGCAAAACATTTAAGCATTGTGATGAAGGCAACACAGCTTATAATCTAAGTATATAGTATATAAGTCTGATGCAGTGATGGCCAAAGTGCAAATGTGCGACAGAGTATTAAGGCCACATTGAGGGGAAAAACATCTGAGATTTCCATAATAAAGTCATAATTTTTAAGAGAAAAAAGTCGTAATATTACGAGAATAAAGTCATAACTTTATGAGAAAAAAAGTTGTAATATTACGAGAATAAAGTCATAACTTTACGAGAAAAAAAGTCGTAATATTACGAGAATAAAGTCATAACTTTACGAGTAAAAAAGTCGTTATATTAGGAGAGTAAAGTCATAACTTTACAAGAAAAAAGGAAAATAACTTGTAAGTTTATAACTCATAAACTTGTGTCTTTATTCTCGTAATATTTAAATTTTTTTTCTCATGGACTTTTGACTTTTTTCTCATAATATTATGACTTTATTCTCGAAATCTCAGATTTATCTTTTTTCCTCAATGTGGCCCTAATACCCTGTCGTACTGTCGTACCATAGACCTACAACAATTATAAATAAAAATGAAAATGTAAACAATAAAGTTATTCTTTTCCATTTTTAAAAAATCCACAGGGAGCCACTAGAGAGGGGCTAAAGAGCCGCATGTGGCTCCGGAGCCGCAGGTTGCAGACCCCTGGTCTAGACGCTGCATCATTAATGCAAGTTCTATATCCTCTTCCATAATGCTCGCCGTAATAGAGTCGTGTTCGTTTGCTGTTTGAATAGCAGCGGGCAGAAAATAGAAACCCAGAATGACTCTGCTCCCCCGGCCCTCAGTCCAGCTGTTCATTGGCCACCTGTTGACTTGAGATTGCTTTGCATTTGGCTGTGAGCCCTACCAATAATGCCTCTCCTTCATTACCCCGTTTCATTTTTGCCACTGTCCTGTTCCATTAAAGCCTCCCCTTGCTCCGTCAGTGGCAGCCAAACCACCTTACAGCCCACTTGGCAGAAGCCGTCAGACATCGAGATGCATATTTGCCCCCCTTTGCCAAGGCCTCATCATCGAGAACTCATCAGAGACCATGAGTGGATCTAAATATGCTGAGGAAGTGAGGGTTCAGTAACTGACAGTGGTTTCCTCTGCCATTTCCTGTCCCTCCGCAGATGTTAAAAGAAGCAACCTTCAGTATGCTTGCTTGCTACACGCTGCATGGTAAAGCATTTTATTATGATATTTAAAGTTTTGGAAGGAGCATTTAGCTACCAGGGGATTCAGTTGGCTGCAAGTTGAAGCATATTAGCAGCAGACACCCGCTTCAAATGTTATCAGCTGATTGAATGTGCATTATCGGCTGTTATTACACGGCTTTGTTGAATACTTGATTCTGATTGGTCAATCACAGCGTTCTACGGTCTGTTATTTCTAGGGATGCACCGATACTACTTTTTTTCAGACCGAGTACAAGTACTTACATTTAGGTACTCGCCGATACCAAGTACCGATACGAGTACTTCTCTGTGCCCAAAGACCCTCGTTAACAGCCAGCTGGAGGGTGTGAGCGACACTAGACAGGCTGGGGAGTCCTGCATACGAGGCGGTGCGCCGCGACCGGCTCTAGGTCGGCTTGGAAAGGCTCGGGGCGAAGGTGCTTCCCGTCGCCGTGGCCAAAGCATCACCGGGGCTGACTGTCCTCAGTGCGCCCCAACCGCGTCGTGCCCCCAATAATTACATCCAGTTTGGGGCAAGTCATAGTCAAGTCAGCACACTGACACACTGACAGCTGTTGTTGCCTGTTGGGCTGCAGTTTGCCATGTTATGATATGAGCGTATTTGTTATGCTAAATGCAGTACCTGTGAGGGTTTCTGGACAATATTTGTCATTGTTTTGTGTTGTTAATTGATTTCAAATAATACATATATACATACATTTGCATAAAGCAGCATATTTTCCCACTCCCATGTTGATAAGAGTATTAAATACTTGACAAATCTCCCTTTAACGTGCATTTTAAACAGATAACTGTGAGTATTGAGATAAATTTGCGATTAACCATGATTTACGCTGACAATCGTGCAATAAATCGTGATTAACTTTTTTTAATCAACTGACAGACCTAATTAGAATGCTAGCGTAACCACTGATTACGCCCATTCAATGAGCTGATACCATTCAGAATGGGTGCAGCAGAGTGGTATGTATCTGGCAGAGAGATGACCAGGGTCATTATTGGGGTTATCAGAGCTGTTACTGTTATGTAATTCACACACTCTGGACCACATTCAACCTGGGTGGCAGCCAATTTAAATTTGAAATAATTGACTCTACATTTGGATGAAAATGCCTCGAGAGGTGTTAAATCATGTGTTTGGGCCTGGGTGTGATATTGGCTGAATGTCCGGGTAAAAGAGGTTGAAAGTTTGTGTTCCAGTTCTTGCACCATGAGGGCTCGTGTGTCAGTATACTGCTGGTTCCCCCGGCTGCTACGGCTGCTGCCTCCTGCTCGCTCCCTCTCTGGCCAGGACATACAGACCTGGCTTATCCCACCTGGCTTAACACATGCTGCTTCTTATCTCTGGCTTGCAGCACTGCAGGCCTCATCCACACATGCAATTACACCAGTGCACACAGACCACTAATAATGAGAGCATGGCGATATTGTGTGTGCGTGCGCGTGTATGTGCCTCTGTTTACACATGTGCGCTTTTACTCGGACAGGAACATTTTCATTTACCTTCATTAATTCACATTCAAATTATCCGCTGCATGAATACTTTATACCAAATAGCTCATGAAAGGACTTTAATACTATCTCAATATTACCAGATACTTGCAGAAAATGTATGTAATATTAACTTTATAAATTATAAATGTATGACATTTATCACTCTCGGCATATGCATCCAGCCTGATTATATCCCCATTATAACCACAGTAGGAAACTTAAATGTTCACGTGGCTCAGGGGAGCCGTTTCAAGTTAGTGCTGCAGAAGATTAAAGTTATAACTCCTTAAGATTTTTAATTATTTTTCTATTTATTAGTTTTCTTTGTTAGTGGCGGGGTCCGCCCTGTCCCACGCTGGATTCAAATGAACCTACACAGGGAGGAATTTAGAGGAAACGATGCGGCACGTAATCCAGCGTTGCTGTTTGTGATTTTATCTCTTTGATATCAAATAGAGTGCTACAGTAATGAGTCCTAAAATCCGGAAATTAGTTAGCATTTTAGCACTTAGTCTTCCCTCGTCTGGGAGTCAATGTTTTTTTTTAATGGGTTTTCAGTTACATGCCTGAAATAAGGTCTGTGGTTAAGTCAAGCTTTTTGTTTTATGATATAAAATCCATCCGTACATATCCAACTCATGAAATTTTGAAGCCTTTATATGTCTTAAAACAGGTTGCTATCAAGTGGCTAAATGAGGCTACTTAACATAATTTTTTTAACGCAACTTGCGATTTTTAGGTTGTAGCGGGCTCAGTTTTGAAGCTAGAGTGAAGATACTGGCATCATGAAATTAGAAAAACCTAAGGAATCCATTGGTACCAACCATGTCATACCAGCTTGACGCGAAAGAGGCTAAACCTACGCAAAATTTTGGCGAAGAAAAACTGGCCATTTTCAAAGGGGTCCCTTGACCTCTGACCTCAACATATGTGAATAAAAATGGGTTCTGTGGGTACCCACGAGTCTCCCCTTTACAGACATGCCCACTTTATGATAATCACATGCAGACACACTGACAGCTGTTGGTGCCTGTTGGGCTGCAGTTTGCCATGTTATGATATGAGCATATTTTTTATGCTAAATGCAGTACCTGTGAGGGTTTCTGGATAATATTTGTCATTGTTGTTGTGTTGTTAATTGATTTCCGATAATAAATATATACATACATTCTCATAAAGCAGCATATTTGTCCACTCCCATGTTGATAAGAGTATTAAATACTTGACAAATCTCCCTTTAAGGTACATTTTGAACAAATACAAAATTAATTTGCCATTAATCGCGACTAACTATGGACAATCATGCGATTACATATTTTAATCAATTGGCAGCCCTAGTAATGTCAGATAGAGGACAGTCTCCGAGTCACTAACTAGAGGGACATTATCATGACTCTTTCATGAGCCTGAACAGTTCCTATAACAGCAGCAGAGATCAGAAGACATGTCTACATCTGAACTGGGTGCTTTTACAGGGTGCTGAGGTTTTGTTCTAGAAGAGAACAAAGGGAGGTAAGAAAAGGTCGCTGGAAAAGCTTCCTTTTAACAGTAGGAAAGAAAGAAAATTGTAATGATGCCTGCATCACAGGGATGATGGGACAGAGCTGAGAGTTGAGTTTCACTCCAGGGATACGTCAAAGAGAAACCCTCGACGTCGCAATGAGGGCAACCCTTTGATTCCGTTACATATTTAAAAGTCACCCGATCAAACAACTCTAGCACATTGACAGAGAATCCCAACACACATCTGCCTGTGTAAATTCAAAGTTTTCTTAGACTTTGTTTTGGTGCTTTTACTGTACGTGTCCCAGAGCAGAAGAACCCCGAGTCAATGAAAGTTTCACGAGCCGAGCTCAACTGTTGATGAGGCTCCCTACAGGGCTGTTGATGACCTTTAAGCCCCGGACACACCAGGAAGGTCAGGAGCGCTGCATTTCAGCTGTGTGTCTGCTGCTGCAACTGCTGCTGTCAGCCCCTCTTTCTACATAGAGTTTGCCTTTTAATGGCTATTTCATTTCATTATAAATATAATTTATATTTATTTTAGACCGAGAAAGGCTAAGAAACGTGTGGTAATTAGTAAATAATAGTAATAATCCACAATTAAAACTCCGTACTATATTCATTCATGGAGCTCTCCAAGTCACTGCATGTTCTAAAACACTGTCCCGCACATATTTCAGAATAAAAGCCTTGTGTTAACAAATGAAGGAATTCTGTCCACAGAAAAAACGCTTGAGGGCTTTCATTTTGAAATGAAAGCAGGAAGTGTTGATTTAAAAATAAGTCTTTACTTTTTTTTAATATCCGTAACATATTCTACAGATAAACATCAAAACTGTAGTAATCATGCTGGTATGATGTTAATATACAGTCAATAGATCACCTTCACTGTCTGTGACACATTCTACAAATGTCTAGACATCAAAACTGTAGTAATGTAGCTGATATGATGTTAATACACAGTCAATAGATAACTTTCACTGTCTGTAGTTGCTGTGAGCCGCACGCGTCACGCGTCAAAAATAGGAGAGATCTCTATTCTCTAGAAGAGAGAGACGCGCGTCGCACGCGGGCAGTGTGGCTGCTCTAACCTGTTAACACGGACGCCGAAATAAAAAACAACAGGTAACGCAGCCGCCACGCGCTCCTGACGTTCCCGGTGTGTCCGAGGCTTTTGACCTCATTTCCACCAACACATTCTCACTCCCAACTCATCAAATACCACCGCTTGGGTTTAGGTTAGGTTTAGGCAACACGACACTTGGTTAGGGTTAGGAAACGGTTGTAGTTGACGTTAGCTTCACTGACTAGTAACTCACATGACTCATGTGTCTCACGGGGCTTACGGTGGACGTATAAAGAGAACTGGATACAGCGTTCATTCCTGTTAAGAGTTGCTCAGTGTCACATGCCAAAATGGCGTGTCTGCCGAGTGAGTAATTACCCGTTACACGCGGCAATCTTTCGCATCCATTGGGCCCATAGAGCAGTCGCAGTAGCGTTTCCTTTAACTCCGCCTTCCAGCCCTCGCTCCAGTCTCGGTCTATAGGTCACATGAACGGAGGAAGGGGAAATAACTCTGGATTTGGCTATTGGTTCATTTTACAATTTTTAGGAACTAATAAGAAATGGTTGCTTAGCCAACAAAAAAACATCTTGGGGTATGCTATTTTGATACGAATTATAATCATGACATCATAACATTTAAAAAAATTTTATTATTATTACTGATGGCTCAAAGTCTTGTACATTTTATCACCTCCTCTTTCTTTATTTCAAAAATCCAACATGTGCCCCTACACCCCCACCTTCACACCTCAGGCTGGTCCTCTGTTTAGCCCCCCGAGCCTCCTCTCACACCACACATTTTGAAAAAGTCACGCAGTAGGCGATGAAGGGCTAAAACTGAGATTATCCCTTCCCTTTACAGACTTGGATAGAATATCAAATTGGAACTCTCGACCTCTTAACAACCTTGTTTTAAAAGTAGGAAAGATTATCAGCTCTACGTCTCCACGGGAGTAACTCACATAATGTGACTCTGCTTATAGTGCCTCAATTCACAAGCATTAACTGTGATTCGCCCTTTGTTGCTCCCCAAAAATTTGATAAGCCAAACCACAATCACTAAACCTGATCAAAGCAAGTCAACGTGGAGAGCTTTTCTCACGTCTTCTCCGTTAACCGTTCTTTTTCCACACCTGTTGAACTACTTAGCTTGCTGATTTCACTTTCGGAAGATCACAGGTTGGCTTTATTGGTTTCTCTTTTATCCCCCTCTCCCTCTTAGCTCTCTGATACACTCTTTCCTGCGCGTGTGTGTTCATTTCATGGCTTTCCCCTTGGCTAGTCATGTCAAGGTGGAAGAATATAGCATGGATATCTTTATATCCCACGTGTCACATTTCACTCGACTCAAAGCAAATTAAGGCTGGAGGAGACTTGCCGGCACAGCGCTACTACTTCAGACACCTTGATCTCCTTTCAGAACAACACCGGTCTAAGTTCTGGGAATCACCCTCTTGATTATTTCTCAGCTGAATGGCAGACCAACCAATTTGAAAATACTATTGTCTTGATCACAAGCTGTATTCGAAACCACCTACAACATACTACTGACGAACGCAGTATACAGTACATACTGCATACCGCGTTCCTCAGTAGTATGCAGTATGTGAGTTGTGAGGCTTTAGCCTTTAAACCAGCTCTTAAAGCACTGGTCAAAAAAACAAACAGGTACCACTATTACAATATTATCGGAAAAACACGACTTTGATATTGTTGTTTATGTTATACTTGTTTACTTTATAAGATACTGCAGGTTTAAACTATTTATTCTAACAGCTCTTAATGAAGTGAGACAAACAGGATCATCAACGAGGGGAGACGGGAAATATAAAATATGAATCCACAAAATGTACGTTTCTCAAACTGCTTTTTCAGTTACAGCAACTAAACAGTGGACTGATCTCCCTCCAGATATTAGAGGAATGTTAAAAAGGGTCGTGTTGTCTCAGCAGGTATCTCTCTGACCCATCAGAGACTGCTCTTTCCCTCTCCTCTTCTCTCTCCTCTTCCCTCTCCTCTTTCTCTCTCCTCTTCTCTCTCCTCTTCCCTCTACTCTTCTCTCTCCTCTTCCCTCTCCTCTTTCTCTCTCCTCTTCTCTCTCCTCTTCCCTCTACTCTTCTCTCTCCTCTTCCCTCTCCTCTTCTCTATCCTCTTCCCTCTCCTCTTCTCTCTCCTCTTCCCTCTACTCTTCTCTCTCCTTTTTCTCTCTCCTCTTCCCTTCCCTCTCCTCTTCTCTATCCTCTTCCCTCTCCTCTTCCCTCTCCTCTTCTCTCTCCTCTTCTCTCTCCTCTTCCCTCTACTCTTCTCTCTCCTCTTCTCTCTCCACTCTGCTGCTCTGTGGCCTGCTCTCCAGCGAGCTACGCCCGCGGGCAATTGTGGAGCTTTTCAACTCCAAAAAGGCAGATAAACACAGGTTCCTGTTAATTTATAATGGACATCTGTGTTGTGGTATTTGAACAAACTATCCATCAACAAGGAAATAAAAGCCTCTTTAGAGAGCTCCAGCCAGCTCATAGCGATCTGTGAGCGTGACCGCCCGGCTGGCTGGCAGTGCCTCCGGCAGGCGTTAGCTAGCTGTCACAGCATTTTGTGGAGCTTCTAAACTCCGATAACGGTGGAACAAATGTTCGATTCACCATCTAACTTCGTAAAACTGCCGATATTAATAATCTACACAGTTGGTTTCTCGCCTCTAAAACTTTCAGAAGTGAATTTAGTGCTGAAATAGCTATGGAAAATGTAAAAAAGGCGTTTTTGGCTGCTGTTGTTCTAACCGTAGCCTGTAGCGGTCCAGCGCTTTGCATTGTGGGATACAGTAGGCGAGGTAGACCGGTTCGATGCATACTGGAGATTTTTTCCAAATCAGTACAACATCCGGGTGTTTTTGGCACAATGGAGATTTTGCTTTTGTTCGCATACTGCATACTACATTTTTGCCAAATCAGTACGTACTACTAGTATAGTATGCGGTTTCAAATACACCCACAGTCTTCCATTCATTTTTTTTATTGACCCCTTTGGAATGTTTTCTTCAGATTCTCTGGGGCTGCAGACTAATGGATGCTGGTTGAGCTGAGGTTTTAGTGGTGACAATAGAATAGCAGCAGCATGAGCAATGGGAAACACAAGGGCCCGATGCAGGAGATAAACAGAAGGCTATCGGGTATCTGTGATTGTGTTTGCTCCGATGCTGTTTATTGACAAGATTACTGTGAATTGTTCTTATATTGTGGAGAAAAAATCCCATTCAAATGTAATGTTTATTTATTTATCAATAGCACCATCCTGAGGGGGAATTAGTTCATTTTTGTATCTCAATTTAATTGCTTTCGTTTGACTCTGATTTAATATGGCTGTTTATCGCCTATTCATTTTGACTGGCTTCAAATGCTGTAATGGGTTTTGAGATACGGCCAATTACTGAAGAGTCCTTGAGGAACCGTCTGTGAACAGTGTAGGCGAATGTTGTGCACTGAAATGACTTTCATGACTGAATGAAGTGCGTCTATTATGTCCTATAGACTATAAGACATAATGGAAGCGCTTCATTCTAGTTATGCAACTGCTTTCACCTGTCTAACATACCAACCATGACTATAACAACATTATGTTCTCATACAACTAAACTGCACTCTCAGTTATGTTTTGAGGGAATCGAATTTTCTCCAGGATTATGGTCGCAGTTTTAAACAGTTTTAAACTGTAATGTAATGTAATGTTAATGTAAAATGACACAAAAAAAAACACAATAAAACTACTAGGTATAGTAATAAAACATCATGGTTTAACTTAAAGGACCAGAGTGTAACAATTAGGGGGAGTTCTATTGGCAGAAATATAATATAATATTAATAACAGGGCTGTCAATCGATTAAAATATTTAATTGTGATAATCTCTTGATTGTCCATAGTTGATCACTATTAATCGCAAATTAATCACACATTTCATCTGTTCAGAATGTACAACCTTACGAATCGCAAGTTGCGTTAAAGAAATGAATGGCGTTAAAATAATTTTGAGTTAACGTGTTATTATGGCGTTAACTTTGACAGCCCTAATTAATAAGTAGTTCTTCTGCACGCTACGCACACGGGATAAGTTTCAGTCTGTTTCATTCTGCAACCTCACAGCTAGATGCCGCTGGAGCTTACACTCTGCACCTTTAAAATTGACTACAAAATGGAAACAAAACAAAAATGATTTGGTTAGGTTTAGGCAACAAAATTAGGTGGTTATTACTGATGCGCGGGTTCTGAGTGAGCTTACTAGAAAATATCACGGGTTCAGGCGGGCGGTTAAAAAAGTGACAAAGCAGTGTTTTACGAGTAGTTATTAATAACTTACAGAAACATTGCTTCTCCTTCATCCTAACCTTCTCCTTTTGTCCGACCTCCCTCCCTACGCAGACTATCTTTCCAAACGTATTTGTGATACATCACAAACAAATGCAATCCGCTACAAAAAATATGTTTCCCTCCTAAACATATTTCACAATGCAGTTTCGTTGTATGGAAAGTAATTTTTAGAAGACAGGGCTGGCTGTACATATGGCATTCTATGCTTTTTATAATGCACTAGCCAAAGCCAATTCTGCTTTTTAGTGTTCATCATTTCTTGCTTCCGGCACAGCTCTGTTGCTGCCTTTGATGCCTCTAATGGACCAAAGCTGCTTGGCCAGCATTTTAACATGTTCCATTAGCCTACTCTGTGCTCTAAAAGCTGAACTGGAGCATGAATTGAGTATAATGTGGTCAGAAAGGTAAGCGGTAAGAACAGGATGCAATGTATTTTCCATATGTTATTTTAGTGCATTGCAGTTTTCCTCCTAGTTAAATTACTGTGTGAAATATATCATTATGTCCCTGTTCAGACCTGGTATTAACATGCGTCCTCTGTGATCCGATCACAAGTGGACAGCTCTAAGTACAGGTGTGTGAACACACTCAAGACGCATTGAGGACACATTGAGATCGGATCTTTCAGGCCACATTCAGAGGTGGTCTGGGCCACATATGACCACAATCTTCTAGCATTGTGTAGTGAATGTGTCCTGGGTCACATCAAGGACCGTCTACTCATCTGATGTCCAGTTGGGATCCGCGGGATCACCGCCCCCCTCGTGAATAAACAGGCAGACACGGGCGCTTGTCAGCATGGAAATGGCCTCTGTGCTCTACTGTATCCTGGGTACAACTGTATTTTATTAAAATATATCTTATTTATAGGCTACATATCTACAAACCATCAGACCAGGCACGCAAAGTGCATTATTATCATACTGTCGGAGATGTGTCTTTGTTTTTGTTCCGCTGCTTTGCGTGGAGCTGACACCCGACCGACTGCCTCCCTGTTCTCTGTCCTCCCTGGCTCTCTGAAGCGCTGTACCCCACTGTTGTCTGGCAAAAGCAGCGGTGCTGGTGGCGCGGAGGTCTCCGGGGACCGCCGGTACAATAACCTTTTATTTTGATCTTATTAAAATGTACTGAATTCACAATATGTAGGATATTACTACTGACATTCATGTAATATTACGTCACAACGTCTGCTGTATTAGCCGTGTGTTTACTACTTGTTTATTTGCATATAGAGCAGGGAGTTGAGATCAGATCACAAGTGGCCACTGAAGACGCATGTGGAGACGCATTCTAACACCAGGTGTGAACAGACGTATTTAAAGCTGCCAACTTGTGATCTGATCACTGAGGACGCATGTTACAGTTTTTCTCAATTGTTTACACACAAATACTGGTACTTGACACACAATGACCACAACATGTAACTCATGCACCAACCCCCTGAACCAATTCTGCTAAACTACAAGCACAATTCCTGCTTTACACTCAAATTGCAGTTCTAAAACACACTTTTTTCAAAACACTACACACAATGCTCTGCATTTGGCACAATTTTCATGAAGAAAATCGCGTTTTCACAAGGAACACACTGTCATTCAAAATTCTAAAGTCAATTGCCCTACTATGCACACTGACTCATCACATGGGCAAACACCTGTCACACAGTGTTACAATTAGCAATCAGTTGATGCTTTTCATGGCTGGATTCGACATGCTAAGCGATATTTCCCCCGATGCTTGGCCAGGGAAAACATTGCTTGTGATGTGGATGAGGTGCTGTGGCCAGACCGAAACAGAAGAGAGGATGCAGCATAGTTTTTTTTACTGTAACTGTATACAGTAAATTCCTCTGTTGTTTTGTATGTAGACCTCTGTATGTGCAACTTTGTGTTGGTTGGGATGTTCACTGTGTACATTGTTTTTGTGGGGAAAATAAAATATATTTGTTACCGTGTATTTGTGTGTTCTGAGTATAAAAACAATATTCTAAAATATTTTACAACACACTTATGTATGTACTGTCTGTAGTAAGTGTAACACTGAACAAAAAAAGGGCCTAAGTCATTATGATGAATGGAGAAGAAGTGTTTTCCATTCATCATAGTGTTTTACATTGAGCACATCAGTGTTCAACTGTGTGTCATTTGAAAACAAAATACCATTTTGAGAAGAAATAACATTGTTTTGAATGTAAAGTTTCATTTTGCAGGAGAATTGAGGGGTTTTGCCCATTGTGTGTGTTTTTTGATTTGTGTGTAGAGTTCTGAGAGTATGAGGCATGCTTTCAGAAAATGTGTGTAAACAATCGAGAAAAACTGTAATACCAGGTCTGAACAGGGCCTATGACAGTGTATGTATGCAGTCATAAATATATGCACAGTTGATCACAATCAGTTGTTTTCACGTGTACACAATGGTTCCTATAGTGACCAAGAATGCATCCAACTTATTCTCAGTCTGATCAGGTCCATGTCAGTTCCAATTCAATTTTTTTTTTTGTGTTTATATCCATGTGAATCAATTTAGACTCAATATGAATTGTAATCACATGGTATATCGAAACCATCAAAGGAGAAAAACGAGAGAAAATCTCACTGTGTATTATCACGCTGCCAGTGTTGGGGGGGGGGGGTCCCTATTTGGGTCCACATTTTGGATCGGGTGTAATACTTGCATCCAGTCTCACGGGATGGCATATAAATAGCACAGGACATTACACGCACATACCGCGTGTCATGAGGACGCATTTTAGGCTTTTTGCGTGTCATTTGTATGCCACACAACAAAACTACGGTAACGTCCTCAGTTAGGTTTAGACAAAAGCCCTTATGCACTTTAAAAATGTATTTTAATTAATTAATTATTTAATTCATGGTTATTTCTGATTAATGACTAGAACAACTTGACACACAGTGTTGAGCTGCATCTCTAATTAATCTTCAGGTTCTCAGCTTTCAGATGATGTACACCAATTCTATGTGACATCTACTGTTAACCTGGTATCTCCCCCTAAAGCCCCCCTGTGCCCTCCTAAAAAGACAAAAACGGGTCTATAGTCGGTCTCAGAGGGTTAAAAAATCTGCACATCAGAAGGCGTTCTCAAAAATATCCGTTTTTTTGACCCAAAACTCTGTTTACGTGTGGACGTAAACGTAGAGGAAAATATCCATTTTTAAAAATATCTTTATACGTATAGACAGGGCCTTAAAGGTCCTATATTTGTAAAAAAAGTGAGATTTTCAGGTCTTTCATATTATAAAACAGGTTTGAGTGCTTTATAAATACTGTTACAGTATCAAAACGCTCAATAATCAGAAATACACACAGCCCGTATTCAGAAATTGCGCTTTTGAAACAAGCCGTTAGAATTTCTGTCCATTTGTGATGTCACAAATATACAATATTTAGACCATTACACGGTTTTAAAGGTAAACATTCTAAATGTGTCCCAGTTTATTTCCTGTTGCAGTGTATGTGAATAACATCAGTTGACAGGAAGTAAATATGGACCCAAACTGTTGTCTAACAACGCAATTCCATTGCAATTCCATTGCAATTCCATTGCAATTCCATTGAAATGCACTTAAACAGAGCGTTTCAGACAGAGGGTAAATACAGGTATATTCAGGCCGACAGTATGAGGAAAATAACGTGTTTTTTTAACATTACAGCATGTAAACATGTTCTAGTAGAAAAACTAAATACAAGTATGAACCTGAAAATGAGCACGATATGGGACCTTTAAGAAAAATGATTGTCTCCAATCAACCAAAACCCTATAATGTGACTAGCGACTATAAGGTCTAGACATTTCCTCTATTCTATTTCGTCTAGTTTTGTGGGATTGCTGACTGAGATCACGTCTTATCCAAGGCAATGAAAATTATGGAATATGAGTAGAAATTCCCTCCAGCTCTGACTTTCTACGAGCTTCACCGGAACCAGCGTCTGATTTGGTAACTAAAGGAAAATAAGTTCCTCACTCCTGAAAGGTTAGCCTCACCGTCAACCCAGTAATCACAGAGCTCACCCTGTGCATCCTACCATTTTTTCCACCCACTCCCTGTCCTTACTATTTATCTCTGCCGGAGTGTTTTCCTCTTTGCTGACATGTTTGTTTGTATAATTGTCTTTTTTTTTTTTTTTTTGTGGCAGTTAATTACGTAAATAACTTTTACATGAATTTGCTGTCATACAAGAAAACAATCCCTGCCATTATTTCATTGTTGAAGTATCTGGTAGATACCGTATAATGAAACAGCCTTGGCAAGCCACATGAAATAAGGGCATCCTCCCACATGAACCGATGGCATTTCCAGTTAATTATGTAGCTGCGTCAAGGTGTGTGTTGTGTGTGTAGCCTACACGTCATGATGTGTATGCAGGACTGTATCCATTAATGAAGGTCTTTCTACTGGTGACCTTGCTCTCGTCTCAAATGGCACGCTGCAATATGCTCCTCACTGATAACATTCCAGTGGTGGATGTTGTGATGTGACTTCAATGCTCGCCATCAAAAACTTCCCAGTCTATCATGGAAAGTAGTTGTTACTCAGGAAGCTGCTGAACAATGGACATTATTACAAAACATCTCCACGATGAAGATTGCTTCAGTTTCTCTTTAATCTTTCCTTTTTCTTTAAAGTCAAAATGCAGATACATTATTGCTACGATATCAGTAAACCAAGGAGTTGTTTTTTTTCTCCTCTGATAGCATTCCCCCCCATCAGTGTTCTCCGGGGCACACTTCCATGCGTTACTCCATTGACTCGTATACGTTGCATACAGAGATCTGAAGCTTGTCATTTGCAATCAGCCCCACTGGACCCATGAAAAAGAGAAAGCTAACGCTACCTAAACACAGTGTGCAGGAGTTGCTGCTGAATCTGCAGGTGTTCAAATAACATGAGAGAAATGTAACAGCGCCTGTGGCTCAGAGGTAGAGCGGTAATCAATCAGTAAGGTTGGCAGTTCAATCCCCGACTCCTCCGGTCCATATGTCGAAGTGTCCTCCTTGGGTAAGATACTGAACACCAAACTGTGTGGTGTGTTTGATTAGATCCTGATGAGCAGGTTGGCACCTTGCATGGCAGCCTCTAGAATCAGTGTGTGCATGTGTGTGTGAACGGGTGAGCGCTGACATGTAGCGTAAAGCGCTTTGAGTGGTCGGAAAACTAGAATAAACTATATAAAATAGATATAAATTAGGGTGACCATATTTTAAATTAGGGTGACCATATTTTCAAACCTCTGGCTGTGGCTCAGAGGGTAGAGCAGGTTGTCCACCAATCGGAAGGTCGGTGGTTCGATCCCCGGCTGCTCCGGGTCACATGTCGATGTGTCCTTGAGCAAGACACTTAACCCCAAATTGCTTCCGGAGGCATAGCCATCGGTGTGTGAATGAGTATTTAGATTAGATCCTGATGGGCAAAGTTGGCACCTTAGTAGCCTCTGCCATCAGTGTATGAATGTGTGTGTGAATACTGACATGTAGTGTAAAGCGCTTTGAGTGGTCGGAAGACTAGAAAAGCGCTATATAAGTCCAAGTCCATTTACATGCGCACGAGCACGCGCTAATATGCACGCCCCATAGGCATTTTCATCAAGATGGCTAACTTGGCACACCTGTGGCGCATTTAAGCAAGGAATGGGATCAAAAAGAAGGCATTATTATTATTAATATTATTATATTATTATTATACAGGCATTAGAGGCTGTGAGTGACAATCAGGACTTCACATTCACTACTTTCACCCCCTTTAATCACAGGACTATCCCCGTCATGATGCACTGACAGTTTGGGAGTCCTGTAGAGAGTTTCCCTCAGAGGAAACGTATTGTTGTCTGGGCCTACGTACATTATTTTTCAACTTGTTTTGTCTCAGGCTATTATAATTAAAATTGTGGAGCTCAGACGACATTTTGGTCAGGATGGAGACACCGTCCGGGTGAAAGACGGAACGGCCAGTCATGAGGGAGTTATAAGAGGAGTGAAATGCCTGTTGATGCGCAGAAGGAACTATGTAGAATTAAGCAAAACGGCACGTTTGATGTCCATATAAGCACGGAGGGTTCTGTGGATAAAAACTACATTTAACGTAACCAGCGGATATCTGTTGCGTCCGTGCGTAATTGTGGCTTGACCGCGCGCAACATCACTCTCTAGAGATTGCAGCGGTGCGCTGTGCTGCCTCTCTATATACTTATCTCATGCGCACACATTAATTAATGAGTGGAACATGATAAATGTCTATGAAAGTATAATATTATTAATTTAATTGTAGTGAAAACCAGGACATTTGAGTTTTTTACAGATATGTGTCGGGACTCGGAAACCGGGACTGTCCCGGACAAACTGGGACGTCTGGTCACCCTATATATAATTGCAAGTCCATTTAACATTGAGTGAGAATTGGTGCTAACTTGTTAGCAAGCTTGGTGAACTAGCTTGCACTTTGCTGGTAGAAGCTACCCACACTAGTTTGCTGGCTTCCACTTTCGCCACTCTCTGAGTGGAGTACAAACTTAAAGGGCAACTTAATTCCCCCCATTTCAGCTTGAATATGCCCCCTTCACAACAAATGCATTCAAAGGCAAAAATTGGATGCTCTGCGGCCACTGTTGCCTTGATGACCCCACCCACACTGCCCCAACTGATTTCACAGTTTTTTGTTTTTTTCCCGATTCTGAACTCTTACTTGCGCAACATAAGCTGAAATGCTGCGTACATAACCAGCGGTAGGTTCGATTTTGAGCCTGGAATGAACCTCTGTAAAACCGGGCTATTAATGATGATAAATGTTTGACAACAGGCGGAGTTGCGCTGTTTTCTGGTTGCTCCATGGCCGCTGGAGCTGGTCGTGGTCACTCTAAAAAATATGCATCTTGTCTGTTTTTGACAGAGCCACGGCGCGCTGCACAGAGTGTCTCCTTCACTGGTCGAGGGGATGCACCCAAAAGCGTCTCCTTCGCTTGGATGAAATTCCAGGCCTGCCCCCTGACCCCATTCTACACCTTCAATGACAGCTAACATGTTGTTCAGAAATGTTTGAACTGCTAGCTTAACATTAGCTCAGGAGACTAGCAGAGACAGTGGAGAGTGACAGAACAGGGGATGTGAATGAGTGGTAGGGAAGGTGTTAACATTATAAGTAAGTAAAAGTACATTTAATGTTAAAGGGATAGTTTTAGTGTTTTGAAGTGGGGTTGTATGAGGTGCTTATCCATAGTAGGTGTATTGCCTACAGTAGATGACGGTGGACGCGTCCCCCAGCAGGGAAACAGACAGGAGTACCGGCACCAGAGCAAAGCAATACAGTGCTGTGGACGGGGATGACAGCATTTTAGCCCCTTAAAAGAAAGGCTCACCTGAAAAAAATTATCTCCATTTAAGTGTACGCTATAGTTAGAATATTTTCTGATGGCGAAGAGAACTGAAAGTGAAACTTTTTGTCATCTGAGCCTGCTGGCTTTAGAGAGAGCATAGATAAATATCACTTTCAGTTCAGTTCCCCATCGGAAAAGGAGAAGGAAAGAACACCCAAACTATCCTTTTAATTTAACTTAAAAAGCACAATAGTTCCTTCCATATGCTGAATATTATAAAGTGACAGCCGTCTTAAATTGCTAGATGAAAACAAAATAAAACTAGCTGCTGTATTATTATAGTTTATGTATATTTCCTGAAGGAGAATTCAAAGTTTGACTTCAGTTTGACTTTTCCCTTTAGATTCTTACCTCTACGATTTAGACGGAACCACGTTCAATGATACAAACATTTCCTTTAGCTCTCACACATGTGGCCTCATATCACAGTCACATCTGTATGCACCCCAGTTCCTCGAGAATAGAGGCAGTGATATATCATTAACACGCCTAGTTAATAAAAGATAAAGCCTGCTGTCATTGAACTCAGCATCTTTGAAGTGGCTGACTGTGCAGATGAAGCATTGCTCCGTGCCTGGGAGACCCCGCGATGAAATTCGGCAAACAACACGCCTCTGGCTTTTGAAAGTCCTCCGCTGTCTGATGCAGCGTTACAACAATTGAGAGAAGAGAAGCCGTCCTGACGTGGAGCGGCTTCGGCATGTCACCAGATCAATGCAAAGGCACTGCGGATGACCTCATGAATAAAACCGGGGAAGAGATTGCCTGTGACACTTGCCGTAGTGCAGAACAAAGCACAACCTTTACTTCCTTTTATTCTTTCTACAATCAAAAGTTGTATGGGAAGAGTTGACAGAAGACATTCAGGAGTTAACAGGATTAAACCAGTCTACTGTAATACCATCAGATAGCTGTCACAAGCTGCTGGCAGTTTGGAACTCCAGAAAACTTTTTGAAGCTGCCGTTCCTCGCTCTGGTTGTTGCAGAGTGCACCAGCGTGGATGTTGTTGAGACTCTCTGTCATGTCACTTATGTATATCCAGCGTATGCTCAAATAACTAAAATAACTAAAGAAGAAGAAGCAGCCAGGTTACTCAGGTTAAGAAAACAACTCAAGCAAACTTATTTGCCTTGGGAAATAAAATGAAAGCACCTCATTAGAAATGATGGGAAATTGAAAATGACTGCGACAATCTCCTCTCCTCTCTGCTGGTGAAATAGATGTTGATTAGGGATGCTCATTTTGAAAAATGTTCTTAACCAATAACCGACCCTCGTTAACCGATTATTAATCGTTAACTGACAAGATTTGTGCCTCGTACCAGCTGCAGGAGCACAACAGATATTGGTTGACGGGAGTCTCCAGTTCACCGTCAGGGAGCGTTAACTTAGCAGCTACGGTGCCGCATATAGTGTCGCGGACATGCAGCCACTTTCCCAGTAAAAGTCTCCACCGCACTTTTAGTTTAGTTTAGCAGGTTGTCAGCTGTGTGTCTGCCCGGCATAACTTTAGCGAGTGGCCAACAAACAGTGTGTGTATTTGTGCTACGTTAGCAGCTCTAGCATTGCCGGAGGCTTCATGCTCGCCGCCGCACACGTAGTCTGTGTAACTTTAGCGAGTCTCAAACAGACCGTGTGTGTGTGTGTTGGCGGTGAGTCTGAGGTTGTTGGTGGCGTTCTAGCTGTGAACGTAGGTGTAGCAGTGTGTGGACAGTTTATTTGTCGGTGAATAAATGCTACGAAATTACAACTGCTGCGCTCCGCTAAAGCAAGCCAGAGACCGGAGCCGACTTCCTGTATCCTGCAACTCCGGCGTTGCCTCTTAAAGGTCACATATTATACTCCATTTAAACTAGTTATTATAGGTCTCAGACACCTCCAAACCATGTCTCTGAAGTTTTTTTTTCAAAAAAACAATCAGATCATGCATTCCAGCATGTCTCTATAACCTCTGTTTCAGCCCATTTCCAAAAGTGCTGATTTCTGTGTCTGTAGCCTCTGT
The DNA here is from genome assembly GCF_043250625.1 of Sebastes fasciatus. Lineage (NCBI taxonomy): Eukaryota > Metazoa > Chordata > Actinopteri > Perciformes > Sebastidae > Sebastes > Sebastes fasciatus. The sequence continues at coordinate 3,328,820 of NC_133814.1, forward strand.
CTCCTCCCACTCTGCTCTGATTGGTCAGCGTTTTCTGTCAATCAAACGTCCTCAACAACAGCGTCACCCTCCCCGCCCCCCTCGCGGCCTGAGAGCAGGGAGAGAGACGAGCTAGAATAGAGCTTATAAACCACTTTAAAGTTTATAAACCAGAAACTTCACCCAGCGCACGTTACCGGAGGAATCTGATCAGAAATCGGCGACACATGATGAACATCTGCGGTCCAGATTCCAGGTTTTCCTGACGGTTTCTCTCAGGTAAATAATACTATTTATATCTCTGTTAGTTAGCTCAGTGTTTACCTCATGCATCAACTCTGTAAACCGTAAACATACACTCTGTTTTACGTCTGTCTTTACAGATCCATCTGTGAGAAATGACCGACAGAATCATCCCAGAGGAGAGCAGACAGCTGAAAGCAGATGGGAGATACAGAGCTACATGCTACCGCTATGAGACGGTGTGTAAACACAGCGACCATCAGGGTGGAAAATAGAAGATGTGAAACAGTAGTCAGTTCATTATTTCTGCTAAAAGATAAATGTATGGAAGATCAGAGTAATGGTATATTATTTACAGTAGTAGCTGTCTCTGTGTTACCATGACTACAGACCACCGGAGCTTAGCTTACCATAGTTTACCAGAGCTGAAGACTTTCTCCTGTACCATGTTAACATAACTGCAGGTGAGATGATTACAAATGCTGTGAATAATTAATATTGTCATCGGTCTACTCAAATAAAGTTTGACTGTGAAACAGAAATGTGTTGTGTTGCTTACAAGTCACTATTTACTACCTGTATTCTGCTACATGCATGACATCAAATATATATAATATATAAATATCATCTGTTTAAACAGTGTAATTACATAAAGCCTTTGTGAAAGATCTTATATTTAGATGATGGGAGTACATGAAGCCTGTTCTGCTGGTTCTTGCAGACTAACTGTAGGAGCTACTTTGCTCAAGTTCGGTTGAGGAGGAGAGACAGTGACGCGCTGTGGGGCGGGGTCAGCTACTGAAGGTTCTGCTCTGGTTCGACCAGGAAACCCTCACGTGGCTTGCATTCTCTAATGACGTCAGAATACAAGGAAAAAAGCGAATTTTTTTTCTGCACCCATTTCCGGACAAACGGAGGAGGAGAAAAAGAGAGAGGATGGTCTTTTATGATACTATGGTGGCCTGTAGACACACTGGGGACAGATATTGATGTTTAAAAGACATGGAAAAGTGCATTTTGCATAATAGGTGACCTTTAAAACTATAAATAAATTTAAAAAAATATATATATATATATATATAAAGGGTGGGGAAAAAATTGATTCCCCTATGTATCATGATTTCTTTTTTTTTTCATGATTTTGAAATAGATTTTTTAATGGCAGAATCAATATATTTGCTTCATTTGAGTCTATGCGGATCTAGAAGGAAGTTACCGCTTTTATTGTTGTAGTCTGAGAAATGTGAAGTGATACAAAACAAACCGCAGGGAGCCGAAACGACAAAGTAGAAAACGGCAGAGGGTCTGCTGGAAAAAATGTAATGAATACTGCCTGACAATGACTGATAAATTTGACTTTATATACTGTATATATATATATATATATATATATATATATATATATATATCCCACAAAATTAATGATGCATATTTATTCCCCGTATTTTGAACCAGGGAGGTCGGGGTAGACAGGTGGGTGAAAAAAAAACACAAGACGGTAGAAGGTAACCCACGAGTTGGGAAATTCTCGCAAGATGTTTAAGGTTAGGCATTGACCTTGAATAGTTACGGTTAGGATAGGTCAGGGGTCTGCAACCTGCGGCTCCGGAGCCATATGCGACTCTTTAGCCCCTCTCCAGTGGCTCCCTGTGGGTTTTTAAAAATGCAAATGAATAACGATGCAACGGAGTATTAGGGCATCATTGAGGGAAAAAAATATATCTGAGATTTCGGGAATAAAGTCATAATATTACGAGAATAAAGTCATAGGTTTCCGAGAAAAAAAAGTGGTAGTATTATAATAATAATAATAATAGTATGACTTTATTTTCATAATATTACAACTTTTTTTCTCTTAAAGTTATGACTTTATTCTCGTAATAATTACAACTTTTTTTCTCCTAAAGTTATGACTTTATTCTAGTAATATTACGACTTTTTTCTCGTAAACTTCTGACTTTATCTCGTAATATTATGACTTTTTTCTTGTAAAGTTATGAATTTATTCTCGTAATATTCCGACTTTTTTCTCTCGTAAAATTATAACTTTATTCTCCTAATATTACGACTTCTTTTCTAGTAAAGTTATGACTTTCTTCTGGTAAAATTACAACTTTTTTCCCGTAATATTATGACTTTATTCTGGAAATCTCAGATTTGTTCCTCAATGTTACCCTATTACTTTGTCGTTCATTTGCACTTGGGCTATACTATATACTTAGCCTAAAGTGGCTATTTTGATAGTAAAGGTTGCTGACCCCTGGTCTAGGTCGTTGGGCAGTGGGTACCGCTAGAGTTTTGCCAGATTTCCCAATTTTCGGGTTACCTTTTAGACAAAACCACTTTTGCCCAGAAGGCCGGTGTTCGTGTCCCGTGTGAAATCAGAGTTACATTGGAGTTAGTTGAAGGCCCGGTTTGTCACATATTGTTGCTAAAGGGTGCCTCCGTGCATCGGTTTCCGATGCCGAGGGGCGCTGACCAAACGGTGGTATTTGACAAGTTGGGAGTGAGAACAGGTTGATGGAGGTGGTAACAAAAAAAGGTACCAGGTACTATCCACAATATTTGCTCATGGAAGACCAAAAATGAGTCAAGTTGAACATTTAAACAAACATTTATTTAGGTTTTTCTCTTTAACGTGTCACCTGTCTATAGGTATAAATGGAATCACATACAATTATACATATTATCACGAGATTTCCTTCACCTTTTGTAGCTTCGGCGTTTTATTCTGACTCGTCAGCCCTGAGCATTAGACAGGAGAAGAGGTGATTTGTTAGTCTTGTTAAGGTGGAAACATGGACAACCAGGGAAAGGAAAGGGTCCCAGAGATGTCCCATCGGCCTTAAACGCACCCTACTCGGGGTCTCAGGCCTTCCTTTAGATCATAATTCAAGCAGTTAGACACCCATCATGTGCACCCAACCGGACGTAGTCGCATGTGTCTACTTCCTCTAACTTCTCCAAGGTGGTCTCTAGCTCTCCTGTCAGCTCCGTTCTCTTTATCCATCCATGGTCAGCTCCATCGGGGCCGTTTGAATGAATTTAACATAGATGTCAGTATGTGGGTGCTCTACAGTTGTAGCGTCATCAGATTTGACCACAGAGATGAAAGCGACGGCCGGCTCGACCGTAACGTTACCGCGATACGATAATGTTTCCTGTCCATGACAGAGTTAGCATGTAGCTTTAGCCGTGATGTCTAGCTCTGCTTTTCCTGTCAATGTGTGAAACCCAAAGTGTTTCCATCCTTTACTGAATGTGTAGTGTTTACCACGCTGGATTTAAACATGTGAGGGTGAAGGTCGTATCCACGCGGACCCGCTGCCGTTTTCTGCTTTTTTGTTTCGGCTCGCTTCGGCCGACTGTGGTTTGTCTTGGTTTAAACCAGGGTCAGCAATCCAGTGGCTCTCTGTGGATTTTTAAAAATGGAAATGAATAACTTTTTTTTTGTTTACATTTTCTTTTTTATTTATCATTGTTGTAGGTCTACGGTACGACGGTACAACGGAGTATTAGGGCCACATTGAGGTTTACGTGAAAAAGTCGTAATATTACAAAAATAAAGTCAAAGGTTTACGAGAAAAAAGTAGTAATATTATGAGAATAAAGTCATAATATTATAAAGTAGTGATTTTACATGTTATTTTCTTTTTTTCTCTTAATATTACAACTTTTTTTCTTGTTAAGTTCTGACTTTATTTTCGTAATATTATGACTTTATTCTGGAAATCTCAGATTCTCAAATGTTTTGCGGCTCCAGACAGATTTTTCTTTCTCTTTTTTACTAAAATGTCTCTTTTTTTTTAAAGTTATTTTTTTGGAGAGATTTTTCAAGCATTTTATTGATAGGACAGTGGATAGAGTGTTGGAAAGGGGGAGAGAGAGGAATGACATGCGGAAAGGACCACAGGCCGGATTCGAACCCGGGTCCACCGCTGCTAGGACACAGCCTTGGCAATATATGGGCGCTCGCTCTACCGACTCCGCAAAAGCTGGGGAACAATAGTGTGGGTGGGCGGGGGAAGAAGGTGGAAAAAGGGGGAGAAAGGGAGGAGAGGAAAAGAGGAGGAAAAGAGAGGAAAAGAAAGAAAAAGAGAGAAAGAGAGAAGAAAACACAATTCTGTAGCTCTTATTTTCACCCACATGGTGTTTTGAAGTCTTTATACACCATAGTATTTTTGTTAAAGAATAAAAACATTATTTTTTGTGCTTTTCGGGGGGAACAATACATGTCCACTTGAGAGGCAGTTCGAATCTCGTCTCCGGCAGGGTCGAAGTTTATAATATGCAGTAAAAAATAGTTTGTGTTGCTCGTGTAAACTTGAATTGACTCAAGATATAATTTTAATGCAAGACTTGTGCACTGCAACTAATACGTTAATATTGAAAATCGTTGAGGTTTCCTTATACAGTCATATAACTGGTAGATTACTACAGATAACAAATATACAAAACATTATCATCCATGATGATGTTTTGCATTATTATAATAATAATAATAATAATAATATATTAGATTTATATAGCGCTTTTTAGTAATCTCAAAGACGCTTAATATTATTGCATACATCCTCCTTATGACTGATTAATGAACTGTTAGGCAAGATAGGTCAAAATGTTAGTAGAATAAATCATAATGTACTGGAGAATAGTTGAGCAATATTGGGATGGACTTGCTGTGTGTAATTAATTAAAAAAATAACCATAGGAATACACATGAATTGAGACAGTAATGATATTAAAGCTTTAACTTTATTGTCTTTGGGCCTGGAACACGTGAAACAACAAGAACAAATAATTTGAAGAAGATAATACTATTCTTAATGTTTGTCATTGGGTCTGATTCCCTGCAACATCAGACAGAATGATTTACAGCACACAGATTCACCAGAAACTCCTTCAGCTCAGACTCCAGCGGGGCCTCCGGCAGTGACCAGCCCACTGTAGATTGCTGGGCCCTCTGTCAACGTCCAGCAGGTTTTGCTACAGGGCCACAATTGTGCTTCCCTTATAAAGAAACATGAAAAGAACAACAGAGACTGAATATTTATTCACACAACAGGCTTATGTGAGTAATTAATGAAATGAAAACAACAACATTGTCTTATTCTTTTTGGACTAAGCATGGTATTCCAAATTACAGATATTACTAACCTGCTGGTTGCTGAGAGTCATGGAGGTCTGTGTCCTCAGTTCTACCAGGTGCTCTGCAAGGCTGTCAACCCGATCCGTACCTGGCACACCATGCCCGTCCCCTAAACATACAATTTGTCATCAGTAAGCAAATAAACAGGATAAACTGCTGTGAAATTACACTACATGTAACATATAGTGTCTTAATGTCCGTATGCTGTCTGTTGTATGTTAAATAGATTCGACCCAACTGTTACTATTGCTTTGTTGTGAGGTTTATGTAAACATTACTTACCAACTGTATTTCTGCCACCTGAGACACCAGGTGAGGATTCAGACTGGACTGCAGGCTGAGCTTCTGGGGCAGAGGATACAGGATGACTGACAGCCTGTAGAAGTCTAAACAGACATTGAAATAAAACTTATATGTAGAAACAATTTCACACATATGATAATTATGTTTCTTTTACCTTGAAAAACCTTACAAACTACAGTCATGTTTATATAACTTAAGTATGAACGTTTAATATAACGTTTATGATCATATAATCATTAATCATGAACATTAATATAACACAGCAGTTATCTGACAGTTACCTGTCTGAGCTAAAAACAGTGATTGTGATAGTAAACTTTGTTTCACAACGTTAAGAAGCTAATACAGCAGCAGTCATACTGTATATGTATCTATAGCTTTAGTATTAACATAACGTTTATGATCATATAATCATTAATATAACACCATCTTACAGTTACCTGTCTGAGCTAAAAGAAGTGACTGTGGTAGTTTAACAACGCTGAGGAGCTCATACAGTAGGAGTAACGTTACCGCTATGTAACTGTAACTGTAACGTAGCCTCAGCATAATGATCAGAGCTCTGAACAGATGATAAAGTGATTGATAACTTATTCACCAAGTCTAGCTAACATAATTAAAGCCAGGCTAGCTTAGACAGAGTAACATTACAAACCTATTCATTGATTTCACAGCGACTCTTAATCAGCCCACATTAAAAAACGCCAGAAAGCTAAAACACGTTTAATCCGTATTGTCTAAGAGAACCCAATATCACTGTTACGTAATGTTAATAATGACATTTACCTGTCTGTAGCTGAATATAATGTTAATAATGACATTTACCTGTCTGTAGCTGAATAGGCGTTTCTGCGACGACGGCAGTGAATAGTTTAAAAGTCCCTCCTCCGCATCGCGTCCGCTGGGACGGCTGTGATTGGCTATTCAAAAATGGATGACGTGGCGGAGATCAGCCACACGATTCGTTGCCTGAAAATGGAATCCAGAGCTCCGATTGGCTGTATCCGCGGTGAAAATGGATGACGTCGGTATTGAAAATGGATGACGTCGGCAGTGAAAATGGAAAGCCGCCACATGATTTGTCTAGAGAAAATGGAAATCCTGGAAGCTGATTGGTCGGCAGACCCACTCTATCCCTCTCCCGCTACCGCAAACCAGCCGCCCTAAAATGTCTCTTTTGATAGTAAAGGTTGCCGACCCCTGGTTTAGACGGATACAGAACAGATATAAAGTCATGTTACTCAGACTACAACAATAAAAGTGGTAACTTCCTTCTATCTCCACATGGACTCAAATGGAGCAAATATATAGATTTTGGCATTAAAAAATGTATTTCAAAGTCACGATACATTGGTAAATCGATTTTTTTCCCCCACCCCTAGTACAAGCGACTGGATGTAATGCTGACAATTTCATGCTGACAACTTAAATGTGTGTGTGCCTGAATGTGGTGAGCATCTGCACCGTGTTCACGTTTGTTTGTGTGTTTTTGGCTCCATGTTAAAGCTGCGGGTAGCTGGGAAAAGTACCCCATTAAGCAAATTGCGATGTCCGCCCCACCACCTTCACCCTGTGTGATTGTAATAAGCCCTCCATCTGTCTACCATCCGTCGTCCCCCCTACTGCGTACCCATATTTCAATAGGCTCGGTCCACTTCTCGCATGTGGCCCCATCATGCCCAACTGCTTCGATTCACAATCTAATCCCAATGGGTAATCTATTTACCTGCGTGAGTTGAAGACCAGGCAGGATGTTTATGAGATTTTCCTCATGCCCGGGTTGACGACAGGAATGTTTAGCTGCAATGCAGCATCTGCATGGCCATAATTGAGACGCAACGCGCCGCATGCCAACGGATTCATTTATATGCAAAGTTTGTGGCGCCCAATGCATCGAGTCTGATTCCGAGTAATCCACAGTGTCAGGGAGTTATTGCTGTAATCAGGCCCCATAAAGACTTTTAATCTCCGAAAGGCCCTGAACTCTGAAGGGGCCCTGCTGGCTCAGCAGGCGAAGGTGTGCAGGATGTACTTGAAATGTCCTTTCAATTATGGCTCACGCTCTGTGTTGAATGTCATTCCCTCTCCCTGTCACTTGCTGCTGTATGGCATCTAATGGAGCAGCAGAAAAGCCAGAAAGTAGATAAAAACATAATAAGGGATTAAAATGTGCTACATTTAAATCTCGGATTGCATAGCTCCTATAACTCAAGTGCATTTTAACAGCCATTGGCCATTAGTGTTCTGGCTCCTTTGTGCCTTTTTCTGTAATTCACAGTTGGCTGTTTATCTCTGTTTTTATGAAGTGAGACTTGTAAATTTTACGTTCGGCTGTGGCTCACTTCAAAAAGCGACTTTCATCTTAATGTGGCGACCCCAGTTCTAGAAAGGTTATAGAAGAGAAATGAGCCGCGACTCGGAGATGAATGGCCTCTTCACTGAACCACAACTTCAGAGGCGATGTCATGTGGGTTAAAAATGCCTCTGGACTCCCAAGAGTAAAGAAACCTCCATGTTTTTGGACCAAATGATACAGCTCTTTGGAGTTCAGACCAAGGAGAATCCAATGATGTCACCAAATGCACCAGTAGTCTGTTACTTAACTTATAATAAACTAAGCCGGTCCACATGAAATACCTACAGAAAGTAACAGAGCAGATCTATGGTACCCAGATTTGATGGATTGTCTTGAAATTTGCGACACATATTCAAGGTTCCTAGTGGATAAATTCTGATAACTTTGTTGATCTCATGACTTTACATTTAGCGCCATCAGCAGGTCAAAAATTTCAATTTGCCAAATCCTTTGCTTTATTCCCATCAGCCTCAGGTGTGCTCTGTGTTTAGCAAATATTAGGATGCTAACAGACTAAAAAGCAAGATGGCCAACTGGGTGAAAATGACCTGCTAAACATTCCGAATGATAGCATTTTCACTGTGAGCGTGTTAGCATGCTGAAATTAGCATATAGTTCAGTCTCACGGAACTGCTAGCGTTGCTGCAAACTGGTCGTGTCTAGAAGGTAACCAGAGAGTTGAGAAAACTCTCTCTCGGTTAAGATTAGGCATCGATCTCGAATAGTTAAAGGAACAGTGTGTAACATTTAGGGGGATCTATTTGCAAAAATAAAATATAAATTCTTTTTAACGCCACTAATTTCTTTAAAGGGACTGTTTGTAACTTTTTAAGCGTATAAATGTACCGGGTCGGGACACATGCGCGCCCGCTGTACTTTCCTCCTCTGCCTGCTCGCCTTCACTCAGACAGCCGCTCACTACAAACTGCAGAATAGTTAGTTTAGCTCTGAGAATATCTAGTGAATGTACAGTGGACGTTTGTGCAGAAATAAATTCTGCAGCTCCTCCAGACCAACGGAGGTTTTCCGTGTCTTGTGAAGTGACGGGGCTCCGCAAAGAGAAACGTTACTGTCTCGTTACCGACCGGGTGCCGGTGTCTCCCTGCTCTCTCCGGCTGCGGGCGGAGGGAGACGAGTTTCTCGCTGCGGAGCCCCGCTGCCTGCGGTGAGGCAGGAGAAGCAAACACAGCATCAGAAGTGATTCATGGAGAGACCTTCGTATGGTCAGCTAACATTACTGCCAAGCAGCTGAAATATAGAGTGATATTAGTGACTTTAGTTGATTTCGAGGCCACAAGTGTCGCTGTTAACAAGCAATTCTGAAAGTTACAAATAGTCCCTTTAACGCATTAACACAACTTAAGTTTTTGTTGTTATATAGTGCTCAATTTTAAAGCTAGAGTGAAAATACTGGCATCATATCAAACTACAAAACCTGAGGAATCCATTGGTACCAACTTTGTCATACTAGCTCGTCTCGAAAGAGGCTAAATAACGCTCCAACTCGCGCTAAATTTTGGCGAGGAAAAACTGGTGGCTTATGATAATCACATGCAGTTTGAGGGCAAGTCATAGTCAAGTCAGCACACTGACACACTGACAGCTGTTCTTGCCTGTCGGGCTTCAGTTTGCCACGTGAGCATATTTTCCAGGCTTAATGCAGTACCGGTGAGGGTTTCTGGACAATATTTGTCATTGTTTTGTGTTGTTAATTGATTTCTAATAATACATACATTTGCATAAAGCAAGAATATTTGCCCACTCCCATGTTGATTAGAGTGTTAAATACTTGACAAATCTCCCTTTAAGGTGCATTTTGAACACATAAAAATGTTAGATTAATGGCGATTGAATATTTAATCGATTAACAGTCCTACTAAATTGTTATTCCTTGTTTTCATATTCAAATGAAATACTGACGGTGGGATTTGAGACTTCCCTGAGTGCATTTAGGATTTATTTGTGTGTGCGCCTGTAGTAGACAAAGCGCGTGTTACCATACGAGCCATTTACTCTTGTCTCTAGGAAGCCCTCTGTTTGTATTTGTAGACGTGGCATACTGATTGCATCTGTGGCCTTCTCCGAGTAAATGAGACTCACAGGACAATTAGTCTGCGAGAACCATCGGTTAGAGACATTTAATCTCCGACTTTGATGGATGCTAAACATTAAAATATTCAGCATTATAAATCATCCGGATCTAACCCTGTGGGCGCTCCTTCTTAGCTTTCGTTAGGAGTTTTAGACATTTATTTCTCTAGTTACAGGATCTAGACTCCGCCAGATATCCTTATTTCATCCCTCACCACTTCAAATGTCTCGATTATTCCCCCGTCTCTCTCTGTTGCTTCCTCCATCTGTCTTTAGCTCTCCACTTTGCTGGCTTAGTACGCTTGCGAGTGTGTTTTATGAGCTTAACAGGTCCACGCGAGGGGCCTGCAGTCTGCTCAGACATCATTTGTCTTTTCCCAGATTGGCTCCAGCTCCATCTATCATTGTTGCCTTTCTGCAGCTATTCATGTCAAAATTAAAAGAGTGTGTGAAATAGAAAAAGTCTGTTTGAGTGTGTGTTTGTTCCACATATCCCTCCAACATCCCAAACAACCTCAGGATTGGTTCAGGTGAAAAGCACTACAGTAAAAACCCTAAGCTTTCCTGCCCTGTTGTGAGCTCACTGCCCTGCCCTCCAAAGCTACTGGAATCTCCCTTAACCTTGTATTTTCTTACCTACCGACCATATATAGTGTTCATTATCAGCACCTCCCACTGCTGTATCAGCCTGGTCATGTTAGGTAATGTTTCAAGAGAAACACATATTTCTCCCTGATTATGTTTGTTTTTGATGTATCACAAATACGTTTCTAATCAAAGTCTGCGGAAGTCCGCGCAGGGAGGAGGTTAAGGGTGGAGGTTTAGTCAACGTTCAATTTGTTTACATCCGTTAGCTTAAATAACTAACATATATACTTATTTCAAGACAATCTATAATGTTTTTACAAGACCTAACCAAGTAGTTTTGTTCCATTTTTGGGTAACACGTCATTTTACAGGTCCAAAAATGTCACGGTAATTAGGTGATAATTAGCAAGTAACCTATTTGAAAATTCTTTGTAATTACTGCCAAATTACCCCAATATTTACCTCATCGAAAATTACTTTATTATACACATTAGTTAATAATTATATGCTAAAATAGCATATACTCATTAAAATAGTGCCCTTAGGCTTGAGAAGTGGCCATTGTGTGACTTGTCTACACAAATGTAACCTGGTAAGTAATATCATGATTCCGGGAAGAAGACATTTCAAAGAAGTTATTAGCTAATTATCATGTATTTATCAGCAGAAATGGAAATAAAGCATATTAATTAACTTTGTATTCTTTTCCTTGAAATGTATTAAATAAATTGCCAGTTATTAGGAAATAGCGTAATAGAATTATTAAGTAATGTTTATAATAAAGTATTTTTTGATACATTTTGAGGTAAATATTGGGGTAATTTGGCAGTAATTCCAAAGAAATTTCAAGTAGGTTACTTGCTAATTATCACCTAATTACCATGAAATTTGCGGACCTGTAAAATGAAGTGTTGCCCATTTTTGTTTTGTTGTTGTCAGAAGAATGGGCAGTCCCCGGCTTTGCGATCCCCTGACTTTTTATCTGGTGCCATCATCAGGTTTAAAGCTGCACTAATGAATGGGGTTGAAATGACTCAGGCTGTTCTCATACACCATTCATAGCTATACCTACGAAAAAGTAACGTACTGCAATTCATATCTATCTCACAAAATCAATTTGTAAGTAATCCACATAATTGTGAACCAGGAAAACTAAAGAGTGACGACCTCCGACACAGGAGTGGGCTTGAATTTGAATGGAACACTGAGCAACTTAGGAGAACGCCGCCTCTGAGACCCACGCCTCCTTCTGGGAGATCCAACCCCTAGCATGACATCTGGCTCGAAGCTAGTGTCCTGGATGCCAGCATGGCGAGGAGCAGACTGGAAACTCAGTGGGCCTCCCAGGGCAAGGCGGGTTCCCAAGAACAGATCCGGGGCTGATGCTAGCCTAGAGCTAACTGACTGCTGGGGCATGGGCCGGAAGCTCAGGAAGCCAACGCCAACAGCCTGGAGTGGAGAATGGTGACCCGTAGGCAGGGAGACCTGATGGGTGAGCATGAACTGGTTTAGTCTTTTTGTCACAATGTCTAATTGGGGCACAAAATGGCTCACCCATGGCTTCTCCTTAAAATATAGTCTCTGTTCAGCAAGCTGTTCCAAGATGGGACTCCAAGCCTCAGAACCAGCAGAAAAGAGTCTTTCCACAGTCCTTTCAAACTTATCAACCTTCAAAAAAAACATTTGCAGCTCTGCTGGGTCCATCTTACAGGTCGGTTCGTTCTGTTGTGTGGTGAGTTTTTATAGTGAACCCAAACGCAGAGTAAACAAGCAGGACGGAAGTTTTTAAATAAAAGCGAGCTTTAATTAAGCTGACAAATCCAAAAAAAACACAAAACAAGGAGGGGAACAAAGTACAAAGAAAACATACCAAAAATCAAACCGAGAACAAACAAAACTACAAACCAGAGGATACGAGAACCCGGGCAGGAGGAACACTAGGACCAAAGCTGGAGGAAACAATGAACACGGATGACAAGGTAGACGGGACTGGGGTGACAAGACGAACCGACAAGGACAGAGGGGAAACACACAGGCTTAAGTAACAGACAAGATTACACACAGGTGAAACAAATCAGGGCGGGGCAGACAATCAACAAAAGGCGGGAAAACAAACAAAGGAGGGAAGTAAAACCAGACAAGACACAGGAGGAGTGAACTACCAAAATAAAACAGGAAACACCGGAAATATATACAAATAAACCAAATCCAAAATCACAAAAGTAAATAATAAGAGCTGGCACAGCCAGAACATGACAAACACGACTCCAAATGAATGCTAATGTTGTTTTTTTCAATTGTTTGCTAGCACGTTTGACCAATCAACTTTACAAGGTGGTAATAGGTCAATGGTGTGTTGCTCCGCTTAATAAAAATAAATGCAGCTTTAAGGAATACTTTGGTTTATGACCAAATACCTGAAAAACTTTCCCATGTCCCATCATGCTAAACTAAGATGGTGTACAAGGTAAACGTCATACCTGCTAAAGCATGTTGCATGGCAACCACTACCATTTTTCCATTTATTTCACTTCAGTCTTGTTAAACAGCCATAGGTTACTGTAATTATGCTACTTAATGGGATATTTTGAAGTGGGATTGTATGAGGTTCTTATCCATAATAGGTGTATTACTTACAGTAGATGACGGTTGGCACGCCCCCAGTTTAGAGAAACAGACAGGAGCACCAACACCGGAGCAAAGCTGTGGACACGGACGGCAGAAAAATTTATTTTAGCCACTTAAAAGAAAGGCTCACCTAAAAAAAAAAATGATATCCGTTTAAGTGTACGCTATATTTATAATATTTTCACCGCTTCATCTTGCCGTCAGATAGCCCTTTCCTTCTCCTTTCCGACGGGGAACTGAACTGAAAGTGAAACGTATCTATGCTCTCTTGCTCTTGGAAAAGGCTGTCTGACGGCAACATAAAGCGGTGAAAATATTCTAAATATATATTATGGATAGTAAATGTGTTGCTTACAGTAGACAACGGTTGGTGTACCACCAGTGTACCGACACCAGAGCAAAGCAATACAGAAAAACGTATTTTAGCCACCTATAAAAAAGGCTTACCTAAAAAATTTATATCCGTTTAAGTGTACGCTATACTTAGAATATTTTCACCGCTTTATGTTGCCGTCAGACCGCCCTTTCCTTCTCCTTTCCGACGGGGAACTGAACTGAAAGTGAAATTTATCTATGCTCTCTCCAAAGCCAGCAGGCTCAGATGACAAAAAGTTTCACTTTCAGTTCTCTTTGCCATCAGAAAATATTCTAAATATAGCGTACACTTAAACGGATATAAATTTTTTTAGGCGAGCCTTTATTTTAGGTGGCTAAAATACGTTTTGCTGCCGTCCCCGTCCACAGTACTGTATTGCTTTGCTCCTGGGCCGGTGCGCCTGTCTGTTTCCCTGCTGGGGGACGCACCCACCGTCATCTAGTGTAGGCAATACACCTACTCTGGATAAGTTCTTCATACAACCGCACTTCAAAACACACAAACTATCCCTTTAAAATACTGCAAATGTCTGATGTTTTTTTTGTTTAAAATGCAACAATGGATTTTCCATGTTGCCTCCGTGAAAGCTGATTTGCTGTTGAACTCATAATTCAAAATAGAAATAAACATCATGTCCCGACCTGCTCTGCTTGCACTGCTGTTACCTCGGGGACACCGGTGGTGTCGTATTGGGTCAAAGAGTACATATAACGCCGTACAGTACACTCAGCATCCCTCTAATTAGGCATGTCTACTAATTTATTCAAACAGCTCAAACGCCCAGACAGTGACTCATGTATAAATAAGGCATGAGTTTGAAAAATGCAGACAGTGCAGAGAAGCTGGGAAGGCATTGATTTTTGGCACGGACCAAGTTCACAAATTGGAATGCGATTTTGGCAAGGGTGCAGATATGCTCACAAGATGATTCGGCAATAACAAGAGAAACACACGTGAACGAATCCTGCTGAATCAGGTAAATGTCTGAATACATGTTATGCAATCCAGCAAAATCAGCATGTATTTTAAAATGCTATCATAGATTATGTATGTATTAGCATACACTGATGAGATGGAAAATGAAAAAAAAGACTCATGTCACGTTGAAATTGTCCTTATGGGACTGGGGAATTGGCTGCTGCCTCACAGAGAAACAAATATCCCCGGGCTGCAGCCCTGTTAACAAAATGCCTCGCTGATGACAGCGTGAAAAAGAATGCTAAGATTTAGGCCAATACGGAGACCACAAGTAATCAGCAACAACATGTCAGGACAAAGATGACGTGCAGAGAAGTAGTTCAACACAAAGCTTATCAATTTGACTAGTCAAAACTGAATTACAGATATCGCTAACTGTTGTTTTGAGTCAGAATGTTATAGATATGTAATTACGACCAGTCTAAATGCCGTTGTAGATATCTCTAATGTTAATTCCGGATAGTCAAGCTTAGCTAATAGATGTTAAAACGGCTTGCCACACAATGCATGCTTTTTCACCCTTGTAGAACCAGGCCTGAAAGCGTGCAGTAGGCCCTGACTCACTCAGTCAGTCAGTCAGTCAGTAAGAGAAACAGATCTCAGTCAGATGTACAACTTCCAGAAAAATATTTTTTTAGTGCTTTAAAATGTAAAAAACCTGAAAATCTCACTTTTTACAATATGGGACCTTTAAGCCCAACCATGACATTTTTCCTTACCTTAAAGGTCCTATTTTGTAAAAAGTGTGATTTTCATGTCTTTTTTATTATAAAGCAGGTTTAAGTGCTATATAAATACTGTTAAACTATCAAAACGCTCAATATACGGAGAAATACACACAACCCGTATTCAGAAATTGTGCGTTTGAAACAAGCCGTTAGGATTTCTGTCAATTTGTGATGTCACAAATATACAATTCATAGATTATTACACGGTTTTAAACATAAACATTCTAAATGTGTCCCAGTTTATTTCCTGTTGCAGTGTATGTAAATAACATCAGCTGAAAGGAAGTAAAGATGGACCCAAACTGTTGCCTAGCAACGCAATTCAGTAGCAATTCTGTTGAAATGCATTAAAACGGAGCGTTTCAGACAGAGGGTAAATAAAGGTATATTCAGGCAGACAGTATGAGGGAAATAATGTGTTTTTTGAACATTACAGCATGTAAACATGTTCTAGTAGAAACACAAAATACAAGTATGAACCTGAAAATGAGCATGATATGGGACCTTTGACTAAGTGTTCTTTTTGCCTGGTGGTTTTCTTGCCTAAACTTAACTGCAGACCTTTTTGCATTGTGTACAAATGACACCTAAAAAAGGCTAAAATGTGTACTTATGACATGGGGGATTGTCTATGTAATGTTGTGGTGTTTATACGCCTATTCTGTGAGACTGGGTTGCCCTGTGCAACAGTTCCAGCACCTGTATGCCTCAAGGTGTCCAGTTCCTGTCCTACATGATACTAACAAGGTAAACTTGTTAGTGGTTACCCGTGCTTTTGGCTCAGCACCGATAGCATTGCGCTCCCACCGGAAACTTAAATCATGACTGTGTACACACATTTAGAGTGCTTACTAAAAGCAGCAGCATCTCATCAAGCCTCAAAGGACAATCTCTTAAATCCAGATTAAACTGTGTAAATGTTTCCATTTGACACTCAGCATACTGACAATATTGGATGTTCCCAAGTGATGGATCACTTGATCCCTTTTGTTTGCTGACTAAAGGTGACACAGCAAGGGCGAGGCTATATTTGTATTCTGTCTCCGAGGTGTAAACACATCACTAAACTGGAGGATTACAGCATATTCAACTATTGGAGATAGCCGCATGATGCAAAGGAGGTAAATAAGGGAAGTGTGAAAAGGACAGAGATAGAGCATAGGGGGCAAAACGAAAGAGTACAAAAAGGATTAAATACAAAAATAATGAACTCAATGTTGCATTAACATGTTAAGGTTAAATGTTAAGGTTGTGGTCCAGGTGCACCTTTTTAAATTATTTATCCTGGCCTCTTTTAGTTATTGATGGTGGAGTCATATTATTTAAAATAGTTAAAGGGGAAGTACACCAATTTTCAAAATGCATACATGTTATTCCTATGGTCTACAGTCCAACCATGTCGTACAAGCTTGCTGCAAAGGAGGCTAAATAACGCTCCAAAGTTAAAGGTCCATATTGTAAAAAGTGAGATTCTCATATCTTTTATATCATAAAGCAGGTTAAAGTGATATATAAATACTGTGAAAGTATCAAAACACTCAATCCATGGAGAAATACACGCAGACCGTATTCAGAAACTGTGTGTTTGAAACAAGCCGTTAGGATTTCTGTCCATTTGAGATGTCACAAATCTACAATATTTAGACCATTTCACAGTTTTAAACGTAAACATTCTAAATGTGTCCCAGTTTATTTCCTGTTGCAGTTAATGTGACATCAGCTGACAGGATGTAAACATGGACCCAAACTGTTTCCTAGCAACGCAATTCTGTTGCCATTCCGTTCAAATGCGCTAAAATGGAGCGTTTCAGACAGAGCATGAATACAGGTATATTCAGGCTGACAGTATGAGAAAAATAATGTGTTTTTTTTTAACATTAAAGCATGTAAACATGTTCTATTAGAAACCCAAAATACAAACATGAACCTGAAAAATGAGCATGTAATGTCCCCTTTAACTCCACTCCAAAAACTGGCATGGCCATTTTCGAAGGGGTCCCCTTGACCTCTGACCTCAAGATATGGGAATGAAAATGGGTTCTATGGGTACCCACGAGTCTCCCCTTTACAGACATGCCCACTTTATGATAATCACATGCAGATTGGGGCAAGTCAGCACACTGACACACTGACAGCTGTTGTTGCCTGTTGGGCTGCAGTTTGACATGTTATGATTTCAGCATAATTTCTATGCTAAATGCAGTACCTGTGAGGGTTTCTGGACAATATCTGTCATTGTTTTGGGTTGCTGATTGATTTCTAATAAATATATACATACATTTGCAGCATATTTGCCCACTTCCATGTTGATAAGAGTATTAAATACTTGACAAATCTCCCTTTAAGTTTCACTTTTTACCTTTTCAAGCGTAGTTATTTTAAGCCAAAACACGATCTATTTCCCTAAAATAGAGGCTCTAGGGGTGTCTGTACCTCAGTGGGTAGAGTGGTTGTCCTTTGACTGCAACGTTACTGTCTGCATGTCAAAATGTGTCCTTGAGCGAAAGACTGAACCCCAAGTTGCTCACCGGGTGCTTTACAGCAGACAACTGCTCGTAAGGATGGATTAAAGGTCCCATATCGTGTCCATTTTCAGGTTCATACTTGTATTTTATTTTTCTACTAGAACATGTTTACATGCTGTAAAGTTAAAAAAAACAACTTTATTTTACTCATACTGTCTGCCTGAATATACCTGTATTCACCCTCCGTCTGAAACGCTCCGTTTTAGTGCATTTCAACGGTATTGCGTTGCTAGGCAACAGTTTGGGGCCATGTTTACTTCCTGTCAGCTGATGTTATTTACATACACTGCAACAGGAAACAAACTGGGACACATTTAGAATGTTTACGTTTAAATCAGTGTAATGATCTAAATATTGTATATTTGTGACATCACAAATGGACAGAAATCCTGACGGCTTGTTTTAAACGCACAATTTCTGAATACGGCCTGTGTGTATTTCTTCGTATATTGAGCGTTTTGATAATTTAACAGTATTTATAAAGCACTTAAACCTGCTTTATGATATAAAAGACATGAAAATCACACTTTTTACAATATGGGACCTTTAAATGATTGAGATTGCCCATGATTGTCCATAGTTGATCACAATTAATCGCAAATTAATTGCATTACTGTCGCATAACAATTTATGCTCATGGGGGGGGATCTCTCGTTGGGTCTCTAAAAATATAGAGTACGGTCTAGAACTGCTCTATATGAAAAGCGTCTCGAGATAACTTCTGTTATGATTTGACGCTATATAAAAATAAATTTAGTTGAATTGAATTGAATAGACAACGGGACGCTAACCCAGGCCTCCTTCCTGGATGAAAGTACTGTGTTCCTTAATTCTTTCGGTGATCTCCCATGTGAAAAGTTGATAAAACCCTACTAGTGTATGTAGCAGGCTCCTTCTGACCCACATCTATGAGGCTGATAACCACTGATAACGCCCATTTAATGACCTGATAGCGGTCTAACCGGCTTGAGAGAGAGCTGTAGAGTTAGATTACGCTTAAAGGCTGTTCTGTGAGGACACATCCAGACCTCCTATTGATTGGAATATCTTTGTATGACTGCTAAATGATCAGATTAGCCTGCACAGAGTGCACACCCCTCAGTAAACAGCCACACACAAACAGATATAAAAACATTTTGGTTTACTGTAATAGGAGATCTCTTTGTTCCCATGGATACCAGTTCAACCCTCCACCAGCGATTAGGACAGGAACCCAAACATGTGAGCTGAGCTTCTTGATAACAATATTCAACCTGATTGATTTTCTTTGTTTGGATGGGGAGATGGATACACACAAGGTAGGCAACAGACAGAGAAACAGTAAAAGGTTATTCAAAGAGTGGAGAAGGAAACGGGGGGGCACGTTGTTTGAGGGCGGTTTAAATAATGCATTCTCCTCATTTAGAGTCTTCCTGGTGTCATCGTGATCAAACGTGCTCTTGCAGACGAGAAAAAGTCTGCTGAGGGATGAAGGTATCGGGTCCTAACCCTCCCTGGCCTTGGGGAGGCCATTACAGCAGAATGCGCTTGATTTTCCATTATAAATTATGCATCCATTTTGACGTGATCTCAGTTAGACTTAAAAATCTTGGTCCCGTGCCAATTGTGTGGTATTTCACGGACAAGCAAGCAAGTCTCCCTAGGAATCGTTCCTACTGGATAATTCTGTAATACGATTTACTTTCAAGGACAAGACAGGCCTTTTTTACATGGCAGACATTATGACTTGTCACATCAAGAAAATCACAAAGGCGGCAACCTCTAGACAAGTCGCTACCACGGGATCGTCTGGTCTGGGAGTTGTCCTTGTTTTTGTCTTACAACGTTAACCCTTTTACAGTGTTTTCAGTTCATGACAGTTAATTGTATTATTTTGGTCGTCTAAAAATGTCTTATTCAGCGTTCAGTCTAATTAGCTCCACCCTCTCGTGTCACTTCTATTTGCAAAAAAAACAAGATGTTGATGGCCAAAATTAGGGATGCACCGATACCAGTATCAGGTATCTGGTCCGATACTATGCTCATGTACTCGTACTCGCAAAAAGGCTCCGATACAACGGCAGCGATACCACTTTACGGCAGCGTGTCGTTAACCTCTCATCACTATCTTTCAGGTCCTATCGCACGCACTCACGCTCAATCTCCCCGACGGTGCGGGCGAGACGGGCCGGTGGTGCGTCCGACCCCGCGGGGCCAGGATCCCACCTCAGCCGGCGCGCGCCAGCCCTCACTTTCATTGCGCCACAGGTTTTTTTCTTGCACCCTCTGACTCGCCGGGAGTCCGTGGTCTGTGTTTCAAGACGGGTCGGGTGGGTTGCAGACATCGCCGCAGACCCCTGGCACCTATTACGTGGGGCGAGCCCCACCCTGGGGGCATGACGCGGTTGGGGCGCACTAAGGACAGTCCGCCCCGGTGACACTTTGGCCACGGCCCCGGGAAGCACCTTCGCCCCGAGACTTTCCAAGCCGACCTAGAGCCGGTTGCGGCGTATGCGGGACTCCCCAGCCTACCGTCTGTCGCTCACACCCTCCAGCTGGCTGTTAACGAGGGTCTTTTGGCACAGAGAAGTACTTGTATCGGTACTCGGTATCGGCGAGTACCCAAATGTCTATAAGTGTCTAAAAGTCTATAGATGTAACTAACAACACTAATACTGGTAGTATTCATGAAAGTAGCCATGTAGCCATGGAAAAGACAGCATCTGTGTCCCAAACAATGTCTCTTGAGTTGTCTCTGAGTTTCAGAGACTTTGTTTCCTGCATTCTGGTGACTTTGAAAGAATGAAAATTGCAAAATAATCATATTTATAAAATACACTGCAATAGCAGTTTTATGTTAAATACTTTTTGAATTCTCAGGAATGAATACAGAGTAATTGGCCCCTCTGGTGTGACCTTGTGTGAATCTCTGGCATCATCAGTTGTCATTCATTCACTCATTCATTCACTCATTCATTCATTTTCTGCCCCTGCTTGAATAGGCCTATTTCATTCTCCTACTCTCCATTTCTCTCTCCATCTCTCACTCACGCCACGACAGCTTTTAACCGCATCGAGCAAAGCCCAACTTTGGGTGCGCTGACCCCGGTGGCAAGCGCAGCTCAAAACCGCGAGCAGCTCTCATCCCCCAGGAAAGTTGGTGGACATTCGGTGTAACTGTATTGTTGTCTGGGAGGAAACTGTAAGGCTTTTACATGCTGTACAGCGCCAAAGTCAGGTTGAGATAATATACAATAGAAAAAGGAAAATAAATGTGTGACCATTTGTCATAAATCAGGAAAATTGTGTCACCGGGAGGAAATCGAGAGAGGACAAAGAAAAACGAAAATTGGGAGGGTTGGCAAGTATGAAGCTAGTGCTGCTGGCTACTTTCATTGGAAAAGAGTTGGTAACACTGGGCTGGGTTTTTCAGTTGTGTACTTTTGCTCTCAACATCACCGACCCTAGCTTTAATGTGAACTCTAAGTTTATTTGGAAAGCTTTATGAAGCTCGTGGTGCTTGCCCCATTATACATTGTTTTTTGAGTTATGTGTACTTCAGCCCTACAACGGAGGCAGTGAGTGCAATAGAGGATAAGATCCCGGTTGAAAAATATTGAAATGTTTCTTTAAAGCTCCCATATTATAAAAAAGTGAGATTTTCATGTTTTTTTATTATAAAGCAGGCTTATGTCCTATATAAATACTGTGAAAGTATCGAAACGCTCAATCCACAGGGAAATACACACAGCCCGTATTCAGAAACTCTGCATTTGAAACAAGCTGTCAGGATTTCTGTTCATTCGTGATGTCACAAATATACAATATTTAGGCCCTTTACACAGATTTAAACGTAAACATTCTAAATGTGTCCCAGTTTATTCCTGGTTGCAGTGTATGTGAATGTCATCAGCTGACAGGAAGTACACATGGACCAAGCTGTTGCCTAGCAACGCAGTTCTGTTGCAATTTCGTCACAGCGTGTCGAAATGCGCTAAAACAGAGCGTTTCAGACAGAGGGTAAATACAGGTATATTCAGGCAGACAGTATGAAGAAAATAAAGTTTTTTTTTAACATTACAGCATGTAAACATGTTCTAGTAGAAACACAAAAAAGAAGTATGAGCCTGAATGAGCACGATATGGGACCTTTAAAACAAAACCCTCTACAGATCAGGCCACATTAGCAACTAATGCAGGGCCTAATATTAAACTTAAATGGTGCTAAGTTTTTGACAAATTAACATTTAATTGAATTACATGCGACTTGTTTATTGACTTATTAAACCTAAAGGCTAACGTTGGGGCAGTTGCCTGCTTTGCCCAGTTGGAAATCCAGCTTTGGTAAACCGTTATCTTACTTCATCCTAACCATACTGAACTTTAATGGAAAAACTTACTGCAGTGTGACAGCATGGGTAGCCTGCAGTATGGCGCACCAATGCAAAAAGATATCAGACCTCTAGCTGCTGGCTAAAGTGATAGTGGACCATTCTTTAGAACCTTGTTCTCTGCATGCCCTCAGAGAGTTGAGGTGTTACAGGCTGCTTCTATGAGGATTTAGAGCTTCTGGATTTGCCCTGAGGGAAAAATGAAGGAAAACAGAAATAAGGGTGAGGAGAGGAAAGATAGAGAGGGCCGCCAAAGTGTGGTATACATTTTAACAGAAAAACAGAAAGACAAGAAAATCAATGGAATTTGACGGTTAGGGAAGAGCAGAAAAGTTGCTATACATAGATTTAGACTTGTGAGTGATGGAGCTAAGGAGAATATGGATTAGGATTGTGTAAAAGGATTGATGTGTGTGTGTGTTGAGCGATGTGACGGACCCAGGACAGCTGTGTGTGTGTTTATAGTCCTCAGGTCCTCGGCTGCACACATGCTTGTAAATACTTATCCTCTGACCCTGGACAAAAGTGTCTGGCATCTGCACACAATTTGGCATCTCAGTCTGAGTAGGGGGGAGGGGAAGGGGGACAAGGCAACACTTACACAAGCAACACCACGGCGTTAAAAATCAGCCCTGCACTCATCCGTGTTAGTCTACTGTATCGAACACCTCTAAATCAGCCAGCTGGCTATCGTTGTCACCCTCCCATCCTGCCGTTTCCCTCTTAGCTCCCGTCCTGTTCTCGTAATGGAAGTGTTTGTGTGTTTTTGCCGAAGAAGAAGAGGAGGATACAACTCAGTGTGAAAGGTGTTACAGAATGTTCCAACGCAGAGAACCGTGACAGAAATTGAGCATTTTAACAACTTTTTTTTTGCTTCCCATTGCTTCCTCTCACCTATGAGCAGAATTTGTTTGTTCAACTGTGAAGTCGTTTTTTCGCTGCAGCGTTGTCAATCACGGTGAAATATTGTTGGACCCCATAACTGCAGTAAATGGAACTGCAGAGCTGTCGGTTTTTCATGTTCAGGCCGCGGCATCCTGGGATGGATGCTGACCTTGTAAAATGACTGATGGACCTTTTAAAACAACGGAATACGATTGATTGGGCAGTAGTACTGTCTCCCTGACAGTAAACATTTGTAACATCCATTCTCATCTCCCAGCGCCCTGGTCAAACAGAGGGTTGGTATAGGCCTAATGGATGACCTTGGAAAAACCCAGATAATGACAACATTAGGTGAAGGTTAGGGATTCTGGTTGTGGAACATAATGTATGGTTATGTTTACACGATTAAAGTGCTCGGTTAACCCTTAGGATTGTCCATAAATCCACCTGCAAATTATATAAAAAGGCTGCTGCAGTAATCTGTACAGCTATCCATGGTTACAACGCAAACAGGGACTGCCTGTAGACAATTCAGCATGACTTTCATGGTACATATTCAAAATGCAAATATTATATTATATTACTAAAAAAAACAGGGCTCAGGTGTAGTTGACAGCACTGACTCCATGGTAACATTACATTATTATCATTTTCAAATAAAGAAAGACAATAGGACTAACAAAATATGGGATTTTCTTTGTGTGTTTAGTACATTTTTGACATCACTAAGGTACACAATGGTTGTATCCGTAATTCCTTACTGTTATGCTATTTAGTACGCTAGAACAGTATGTGAGATATTTTAGTGTGTCCGAAACCTTAGTATGAAACCAATGGTACGCAAATTGCTGTCTGAAATGCTCCGTTTTAGTACATTTCAACAGAATTGCAATGGAATTGCGTTGCTAGGCAACAGCTTGGGTCCATGTTTACTTCCTGTGTGCTGATGTCATTCACATACACCGCAACCGGAACTAAACTGGGACACATTTACAATGTTTACGTTTAAAACTGTGAAATGGTCTTTATATTGTAGATTTGTGACATCACAAATGGACCCAAATCCTGGCAGCTTGTTTCAAAGGCACAGTTTCTGAATACGGGCTGTGTGTGTGTGTGTGTATTTCTCCAAGGATTGAACGTTTCAATACTTTCACAGAATTTATAAAGCACTTCAACTTACTTTACAATGAAAAAGACATGAAAATCTCACTTTTTACAATATGGGACTTTTAAATGTAACAATGCCTACATGTATTGTTCCTGTCAAATAAATAAATAAATAAATAAATAGGAAAAGATTGCGGTTTGGGATAAAATAACACGAAAGTGGCGTAACTTAAGTATGGAAGTTACGTGCCAAAAACTACTCAGTTAGCTTTAGGAAAAGATCGTGGTTTGGGTTAAAATAACACCGTAAGTGCTGTAACTTAAGTGCAGATGTTACGTGACAAATAAATCAAAGCTGACTTCTAGTTTCACACAGGACACGAACATCGGCCTTTTGGGCAAAAGTCTGGTGTTTCTTTGAGGTTCGCCACTCTTTATACTTCCTGGTTCACAATTACGTGGATTACATCAGATCATCAAAAAAAAAATGGGAAATTCATACATGTACACGAATCAATACTTTCAATTTCGCGACTATTTCACCATCCGCTGTGCGATTAGGCTGACAATTCATACCCTGCACAGGTATGCCTGTACACTGCTCGAACCACATGAGAGGTAATAGCTGTTTACGAGTTTCATAACTCTGACATCTTGCCAAGAGGAGGGATTTAAATGTGAAAAGAAAAAAAAACGTTGAAATATTTGCAAAGCTGAAAAGCTCAGAGCACCAAAAAGGATCTCTGAAAATAAAAAGCCGTCACTTTGCTGTCACCCGCTGGAGTTTCTTATCGACACTTCCTGTCTGCTGCTTACTTTGCTAAACCCTAACCCCTGACAGTCATTCCCAATTTGCGTGAGTTTTCTGGGAAAGAAGAAAAACATGACGCACGAGCTCCTCAAGTGCTGAAATGTATGTGCTCTAATCTAATGAGGATAAATGAGGAGGAAAAAAAAAAGTATATGTAATACCGTTATGTGCATCAAATCATCAGAAAAGCCTGTGTTTCATCAGCTTAAGACCTTTCTAAATGAGGGTTGGAACGTCAATGTGAACCCTGCTAAGATAAGGGGGGCACTTGATCAATCCCAGTCTCTATATAATCTTTTAGAACAGCCAGTGAAGTCATGGTGCTTATTGATCACACTGGGGACTTTCCCAGACAATACAGCTCATAGTTACAGGCGAAGCTTCCGATCACCTATGATGAGAGGAGAACGGCAATTCCCCGTTTCCAATTCCCAAAATGAGCCGAGCCGTCAATGCAATCAGCTTTCAGATATATATGGCTGGGAGATCAATAGTCCTTTTTACTATCATGAGTAAAGGAGAATGAGTTAGCGTGCGTTTCTGGATGACCTTTACAGAGGTGACCTCTGCTCAATTCTGCCAAGAGGCCCTCAGTCCAAGTGCTATTTCATTTCGCAGCTGAGATGGAAGCTCTACGGGGAAAAAAAGGCTATACGATGATGACCAAGTTAATGAGTCCTCTAGCAGTGTTTCTATAACATGCTCTGGCACAGCGTGTGACAGGAGAGGATGGCTTTAAAGTGTGCAGCTGCAGACGTGGGATTAAAGCAATTCTAATTAAAGACGGCGCGTGTCTGGTCTGTGAGGGAATGATTATTTCATTGCCAGCTCTAATAGCGGTCAGTTTTTTCTTGTTTGATCTTTTATGGAGTTCAAGGGGCGAGATTCGTGCAGAGCTGCATGTAGATGCTACGGAGCATAATACAAAGCTGTGCTATTTGACGGCCTTTGATTTATGCCGACACTCAGACGTCTCGTAGTTGTTGAGATATTTCAATATAGATCAGAGTAGTGGACCAACCAACGGACTGACATTGATATTCAGTAGGGATGCACGATCCAACTTTCTCAGTCCCAATACCGATAGCAATACCTGGGCTTTGGGTATCGGCCGATACCGAGTACTGGTAAAAAATCTTCAAAATTAACAGGAACCTGTTAAAACCTTAACAATCCGTTTTAATGAAGCAACAAAGTGGATCTTTTCCTGGGAGCACAATAGACATTTATTCCCGTAAAAACACTGAAAGACAATACTTTAAAGTGAATGAATTATGCATATGAATGTGTAAGCAAGTGATTTTATTGTAGCAGTTTATCTAGTTTCTTTTGAATAATTCACCTCTTCTTTTCAGGCACAGCTGACACAGAGAGAAATATGACTCAAAAATATTTTCTTTTATTAAAAGTCTTAACTTCCTTTGCTGACTAATTTCCTCTCCTTGCCTGGGAGGAAGAGGGCGAGCGTTCAGACATGTCACTACGACAATTAAAATGTGTGATGTATTACTGTGTTTTTGGAAAATGCTACATACAGAAGGGGTTATTTATGATCATACAGGCAAAGATTATGTGAATGTATATCTCTGTGTGTTGCCATGAACAATAGCCCAGGCTAGGGGTTTTATCTACACACAGCCCAGTCGCACAGCAGTTCGTGAAATGGTCACAAAATGTAATATATTGATTTGTGCGCATAGACAAAAATGTCACATTCTTTTATGATGGTCAACACAAAATCAAATCGTATATAATAATAATAGTAATTGTGAACCGGGAAGGGTAGAGAGCGGCGAACGCTGATGAGGTCAGGGTGGATGGGTTGGTCAGAAACACAGGACTTTTGCCCAGGAGACCGGTGTTCGTGTCCTTTGTGAAACCACAAGTCAAAGTTGATTAATTTGTCATGTAACTTCCGTACTTAAGTTACACCACTTCCGATGTTGATTTAACCCAAGCCATATCTTTTCCTAAACCCAACTAAGTAGTTTTGTTGCCTTAACCTAACCGAGTTGATCTATTCCTAAACATAACTAAGTAGTTTGTTGCCTAATCCTAACCAAGTCAATCTTTGCCTAAACCTAACTAAGAAGTTTTGTTGCCTAAGCCTAACCAAGTCGATCTTTGCCTAAACCTAACTAAGAAGTTTTGTTGCCTAAGCCTAACCAAGTCGATCTATTCCTAAACCTAACTAAGTAGTTTGTTGCCTAAGCCTAACCAAGCCAATCTATTCCTAAACATAACTAAGTAGTTTTGTTGCCTAAACCTAACCAAGTCAGTCTTTTCCTAAAGCTAACTAAGTGGTTTGTTGCCTAAGCCTAACCAAGTCGATCTATTCCTAAACCTAACTAAGTAGGAGTAAAGTAAGGAGTTTTATTTTGAAAAGACTGGAGCGGAAATTGACACGTGCGTCTCGTGTTGCTTGACATTTGTAGGAAAACGCACAAAATCTACGTTGTTGAAAGTCGTGCTCAGCGTCACGAAAAAAGAGAAATTTGTGTCTATGTACATAAATCAAATACATCAAATTTTACAAACTGCTGTGAGAATGTGTTGCCAGACTCTGTTCTTATGAGCCTTTTATTCTCTACATTATTGATAGAAGTGCACAAAGTTGCCATAGATGGAAACAGGCAATACAAAAGCAACTGAACCAGTGTCCTTATCTCATTCCAGTTAATACTCTGGGACACTAATAGCACATTTCAAGGCAATCTCAGACGAGTGTGTGTGGGGAATATCCATCCTTTAAATGTATGGAATAATTAAGCTTTTTGAAGGGTACATTCCATACGCCCTTGCTGATGCCGTGAATATTAAACCACAGTCCCATAAAACTGGTCTATACGTCTGTACGTCTTTTCCACTGTGACTGCAGGAAAAGAAAAAGCCCGGTTCCTACCGTTTCCTGTGTACACTGGCTGCTTCCTGTAGTGGCCTGCGTTGCAGTAAAAAGGTTCCAATATATAAAAGGCTGTAAAAATGCTATCACCATTCATTAGGAGTTAGGGCACTTCCACACAGCCTGCCAGGCAGCCGTCACTATGTGGACTCATGAGTTTAGCTTGCAACTTTTTCTTTATTGAAGAAACATTTATGGGTCGTAATTTAGCGCAAAAGCATATTAGCCGGGACTGATGTATTGTCAGGGGGCTCTTTTATAAAAATGCACTTAGGGCAAGAAGTGTGTGGAAAGTAAAAAAAATAAAGATGTGATATGATTTAAATAATTTTAAGAGCATAGACTAAACGACCAACTGAGTTTTCCAATAGCTCATTTATTCCAAAACTGATTTTCCAAAGGTGCTGTGGTAAAGTCTCCCTGAGCCAGCCTTTGTACGCAGCGTCATACTTGCCAACCCTCCTGATATTCCCTGGTGACTCCCGTTTTTTATTGCCTTCTCTCGGTTTCCTCCCAGGGTCACAATTCTCCCGTTTTTCTCCCAATTTATGACAGATGTTAACACCTTTTTTCCTTTTCGTTATCTCAACCTGTTTCTGGCACTGTACAGTGTGTAAAAGCCCTACAGTTTCTTCACTGACAAAAAATACAGCTACACAAAATTTCCAGTGCTTGAAGTGGAAAAAAAATAAGTGCCGGTACTCTCATTATTCAGAGGTTGGAGTGTGTATCGGCCGGTATCTTATTCCTGTTTATTCATTATTTCTTTAAAGGTCCCATATCATGCTCATTTTCAGGTTCATACTTGTGTTTTGTGTTTCTATTAGAGCATGTTTACATGCTGTAATGTTTGCACAGGGCAACCCAGTCTCACAGAATAGGCGTATAAATACCACAACATTACATGGACATTCCCCCATGTCATAAGTACACATTTTAGCCTTTTTTACGTGTCATTTGTACACAACTCAAAAATGTTAAGTTTGGGCAAGAAAACCACCAGGCAAAAAAGACAGTTAGTTAAATGTCCTATATCATGCTCATTTTCAGGTTCATACTTGTATTTTGTGTTTCTACTAGAACATGTTTACATGCTGTAATGTTAAAAAAACACATTATTTTCCTCATACTGTCTGCTTGAATATACCTATACTGAAACACTCCGTTTTAGTGCATTTCATCAGAATTGCAACGGAATTGCGTTGCTAGGCAACAGTTTGGGTCCATGTTTACTTCCTGTCAGCTGATGTTATTTACATACACTGCAACAGGAAATAAACTGGGAGAAATTTAGAATGTTAACATTTAAAACCGCGTAATGGTCTAAATATTGGACATTTGTGACATCACAAATGGACAGAAATCCAAACAGCTCGTTTCAAACGCAGAATTTCTAAATACAGGCTGTGTGTACTGTATTTCTCCATATATTGAGCATTTTGATAGTTTAACAGTATTTATAAAGCACTTAAACCTGCTTTATAATATAAAAGACCTGAGAATCTCTTACAATATGGGCCCTTTAATAGTTAAAATGCTTTCCTGTCTTATTTGTAGTATCACTCTATAATATATTATAGGATGTCTATAGCCTGGAATCAGCAGCAACCAGCCAGACAGGCAGGTATGCATGCAGAGCTAAGGTGTTTGAGCTCTTCATTCAGGTTTTAGAAGTCAAGATGCTCCTACATATTATACAGAGACACATTCTGAATTTCTACAGTCAATATAAGATACTAGGAGATATTCGGTTTGGGGGTCCCCCCTGAAGGTTTTTGACTTAAAACTATGCAATTTTTTCATCATTTTGGACCATTATTAGTACTAGTTAAATGATTATTTTGTTGTTTGTAGTTTGAAATGTTATCCCTGTAAAATCATATTCTATAAATCAAAAGAACAGATTCAGAAATCTTTTAAATAATATTTCATTACATTAATTTGTTCACAAATAAAAAGAAAGTTCCAACGAACAGTTCACTAATTATTCTACAAAAAGGACACGAACACTGTATTGATAAATTACAGCACCGTTCTTGTTTTTTCAAACAAGCGACAGGTCGCTCAGCATGTTCACTGAAGCACGGAGCAGGTTAGGACATCTTCACTGGGAAAAACTGAAACAATCTGACGTTCGCATCGCGAACGAGTGAAGGACAGGGGTCAGCAATCTTTACTATCAAAAAAGCCATTTTAGTCAAAATTTTAAAAAAAAAATCTATCTGGAGCTGCGAAACATTTAAGCATTGTGATGAAGGTAACACAGTTTATAGTCTAAGCATATAGTGTATAAGTCTAATGCAGTGAGGGCCAAGGTGCAAATGTGTGACGGAGTATTAGGGCCACATTGAGGGAAAAACAATCTGAGATTCCCAGAATTAAGTAATAATTTTATGAGAAAAAAGTCGTAATATTACGAGAATAAAGTCATTACTTTAAAGGAAAAAAGAAAATAACTCGTAAAATTACTACTTTATAATATTGACTTTATCCTCATAATATTACAACTTTTTTTCTCATGAACTTTGGACTTTTTTCTCTTTATATTATGACTTTATTCTCAAGATCTCAGATTTATTTTTTTTCCTCAATGTGTCATACCATAGACCTACAACAATGATAAATAAAAATGAAAATGTAAATAATAAACAGTTATTTATTTCCATTTTTATAAATCCACAGGGAGCCAATGGAGAGGAGCTAAAGAGCTGCATGTGGCTCCGGAGCTGCAGGTTGAGTACAGGCCCACTTTGAGCAGTCGTATCCTGGGAGTAAAGAGAGCTGCTCACTGTTTAAGCTGCACTCGCTGCTGGGTTCAGTGCACATTGTCAGTGCGCGCTGCACTCAAAGTTGGGCTTTGCTCGATGCAGCAAAAAGCCGTTGTGGCGTGGCGCAAAGCCGTTGGAAATAATGTGTTTCAGAGTACTACGACAGTAGTGCCGTTGTCACATTTTGTCTGAAAGGGCCTTCAGTGAGTGAGAGATGGAGAGAGAAAAGGAGAGTATAGGAGAAAGAAATAGGCCTACTTAAGCAGGGGCAGAAAATTAATGAATGAAAACTATTGATGCCAGAGATTCACACAAGTTCACACCAGAGGGGCAAATTACTCTGTATTTGTTCCTGTGAATTAAAAGTAAAATTAAAACATAAAACTGCTGTTGCAGTGTACTTTATAATTATAATTATTTAGCAATTTTCATTCAGTCACCAGAATGCAGGAAACAAAGTCTCTGAAACTCAAATTGTTCGGGGGAGAGGACCCCGAGACTCCCCCGGTTTACAAATCCTCCCTATTTTCGAGGTCTCGAGTTTTGGCAAGTATGTGCACCATTTTTCCAATAGTCACCGACAGTCATCAGAGCCATTGAGGAAGGGAGGGGAAACTGCTGCTATCCAGTGATTAAGAACTGAATAATGGATACTATGGCAGTTTGGAAATAGATATGATCTTGCCTGGTTTTATAAATTTGTATTAGTCAGCTGAACAGAGAAAGAGAAAAATTATATTATAGCTTCATGCTCGCAGAATCCAGTCTTATCTTTTGTTGCCATCTCCTTAGGCTATTTAACTACAGTGGTAGTAATTCCATAGAGAGATGATATAAAATCAATCCACACTCTCATTTGATATTATGCCTTCCTTGTTTTGGCTCTATAAAAGCAAATGAGATGATTTTCCAGCAGGCGGTTTGCCATGTTTATGATACCTGTAAAATCACGCTGTGTTTCTCCAGGGCACATAGACTGTTTAAATGTCATCATAATTAACATCTCGTACTGTATATTGTTATAGGTAAATTAAGACAAGCAATTTGTTTATTCAAATCAAAGCACTTTAGGCCAGACAGTGGTTACTTAGAAGAGAAATTGTCCTTAAGATTGGTTCATAAACTGTAGCCTACACCTGTGTGCCTTTGCAACCATTAGCTGCATATTTACATTATATGTGACTAATGTCAATGGCAATCAATTAAATATAACATATGACTCAGTGAAAAGTAGATAAGTTACTTTATTCATTACTCAACAGCAAAGATAGTTCATTACATTACTTTTGTTACCCAGTACAGTTCCATCAAAGGTGCATTTAAATGTGCTCAATATGAAATTCAGAGCACATCTATTGCTTCCACACGGCTCTCAACATGGCGGCGGCTGAGCCGGCAGCTCGCAGCTAACGGTGCTAACAGCGCTAACAGTGCAAATGAGAGCAGTTCAGTGCGTCATATGGACTCTTCTCTTGAACACGGTAAACATGACCCCATTTGAAAGCACCATTAATATCAGCCTTAGATCAACTTCCCGGTAAGACAGCAAAAAGGCGTTACTGGAACTGGTAACTATAATTTTATTACAGAATTTCAAATAATAATCCCTTACACTTCTTGTTACTGAATGTAATCACAGAGTGTATTGGACAAATACTGCGTGTGTGTGTGTGTGTCTCTGTGTGCACAGGCACAAATATGGAGCCATATTCTCTGCCCTTGTGAGTTATGGTAGGTGTCACTCAGCACATTGTATTCCAAGGCAGAGTAGTAATATATGGCTCGCTGCTACTCTGTCTCTGCAGGCAGCCTGGACACACAGCACACAGTAATCAAGGGTAAAGCATTATTAGCTGAGTGCAAAGTTATGAACGGGATTGTAAAAATTCGATTTTTTCCTTCTTGTTTCTCTCTTGTGGGATGAATTGGAACGAAGCGATATTATTGCGGTACATAAAATAGATTCATTGGAGAGGTTATAGGGGAATAGAGATAAACACTTGGCTATAATATCCAGCTGCGCCCAATCTGGATTTAGTTATGATCCACATTCATTCTAGTTATTTATTTAGCAGATGCCATCATCTGCAAAAGGAACGAATAAATCCAGTGTGTTGTGTGTCAGCTGGCCTTTTCCCTGCATTACAGATATACAGTATGGCTGTGCAACCACACTCTCTAAGTGGCAAGTTAGTGGCATGTGTGTGTCTTTTATCTGACCTTGCTATATTCATGAATGAGTTCAAATGACTCAAGATTCAAAACCTGCCTATAAGATTGGGAAATATTTTTTTCTCCTGACTCCTGAAGTTTTTAAGAGCAAATGCAAAATAAGATATGATCTACAGGATGAAGGGAACCCTCTTTATGCCTACTAATGCCTACTTCACCAATTAATGCACGGGTTGTAATCAATCTTTAAAATGTAACTTTAAGAATATATTTCATATAATTAAAGACTATGTAAAGTAAATTTTGTTGCTAATACTGCACACCTTGATATTGGTGCATGCAGCCAAGTTACTTCTGATTTGCATGTAAAACGTCATTTATTCTCAATTAATATCGCCATGATTATTTTATTTTTGTGTCACAGAGAAATATTTAAATCTTGATATCATTAAAGTTTCATTTTCAGAAAGAAACTAAGGAAATCTTTGTGGTAAACAAACACTGGTTAGGTGAAAGAATGAGTACAGACAGTTCCACTGCAGTATATGGAAGTCCCCTCTTTGATAGGTAGTCCCCTCTTGGCAATTTCTTTAAAGGTCCCATATTATGCTCGTTTTCGGGCTCATACTTGTATTTTGTGTTTCTACTAGAACATGTTTATATGCTGTAATGTTCATAAAAACCTTTATTTTCCTCATACTGTCGGCCTGAATATACCTGTATTTACCCTCTGTCGGAAACGCTCCGTTTTAGGGCAATTAGAGGGAATTGCGATGAAATTGCAACAGAATCGTGTTGCTAGGCAACAGCTTTGGTCCATGTGTACTTCCTGTTAGCTGATGACATTCACATACACTGCGAC
Source organism: Sebastes fasciatus (assembly GCF_043250625.1). Classification (NCBI taxonomy): domain Eukaryota; kingdom Metazoa; phylum Chordata; class Actinopteri; order Perciformes; family Sebastidae; genus Sebastes; species Sebastes fasciatus. The sequence continues at coordinate 3,362,644 of NC_133814.1, forward strand.
CAGGAATAAACTGGGACACATTTAGAATGTTTACATTTAAATCTGTGTAAATTTTGTATATTTGTGACATCACAAATGGACCGAAATCCTGACAGCTTGTTTCAAATGCAGAGTTTCTGAATACGGGCTGTATGTATTTCCCAGTGTATTGAGAGTTTTGATACTTTCACAGTATTTATTTAGGACTTAAGCCTGCTTTATAATAAAAAAACACTTTTTTATAATATGGGACCTTTAAACATTTTTTTAAAAAGCACATTTGCATTAATATTCTGAGAAAAGACCTTAAAAGTCAATTTTCTGTAAACATTATTATTTTATTTTTTTAAAATGACCAGAAACAGAGATCCTCACTTGATTAGAGTAGCATGATAGCTCACTGTTGGTAATGTCTGTGTGTGTGTGTGTATGTGTGTGTGTGTGTGTGTGTGTGTGTGTGTGTGTGTGTGTGTGTGTGTGTGTCTGTGTGTGTGTGTGTGTGTGTTTGTGTGTGTGTGTGTGTGTGTGCGTGTGCGCCTCTTTTCCCCTCACCCTGCTCTTCACCGTCCGTTCCCCTCCGCTGCACTATGATTCAGAACTCCAGCTTCCTCTGCACGGAACATTTGCGACCGACATCTAAAACCCATTAAATGTGGCTGGAGGAAACATAAATACACAGGCAATATTTGTGTATTGCAAGAAGGTGGGCATTTGGTGATAGTTCAAAAAGCAATATATATGTATATATAATCAGACTTGATACAGATTCCACCCAATATAATAACAGGATTGTTAAAAGACTCAATTCTTTCAGTTAAAAATCCAAATAAATCTGACAAAAATATAAAAATGAATGGGAAAGGAAACCTTGAGAATAAGGATCCTTGAGGCGATATAAAAGTAACAAGTTTACAGGATAATATTTCAGTCATAGAGTTACTTTATAGCTTTCTAGAGGCAGTAGAAATTCCATCGATAATATTCCACATAATGAGAGGTTGAGTTGAGCTGGAAAATCTGATTTTGACGTTATTGTAAATTTTGATACTGTGCATGTAGAATAAAGTGTTCCATGAATAATGTCTTTTTTTTACTTTGAGAATCTAGTAATATTCATAAATATATAACAATGGTATCAGTACAGATATATGAGCATAGAAGTTAATTTTTTTTACCTTTGGGAAAAGTGTGTGAAAATAATCTAAGATCTAATTTGTCTAAACAATTTAAATCATGTTTTTTTCTATTAATTACTAACTTAACATAAAACTTACATAACTACATATTATTAAATATAATTATGATGTTCAAAAGTGGTGTAATATTTACATTTGATCAATAACAGCTACATAGCTTGTCAGTTATCAGAATCAGAAATACTTTATTGATCCCAGAAATTGGGGCATTACAGTTGCTCTTATATAAACATAAAGAATTGTAAGAAAATAGGTGTAGTAGACGCATCACAACAGCCATTGAGACACACAAATTATAATTATAAATTATGTCCATAATGCTACAATATTGTACATAATGCTACAGTCTAAACACAATATATGTAAAGAAATATAAGTAAGTAATACAATTTAAAATATGGAATTACAATATATGAAATATGAAATATGTACAAATATTTACATTAAGACGTGCAATGGCTATTATTATGGTAACATCTAAACTGCTAAGGCACGTCTGAAAATGTTCGATACCCGACAGACGACATAATCTATAGCAGTTTAAGCTAGCGTTAACTATTAGCTTTGCGTTGTGAATACGTTCCAATGGAAATATATTTTGTCTTGGATTACGTTCGCTTTTGACGTATCACAAATAGGTTTGGAATTATAGTCCGTGGAAGTCCACGTCGGGAGGAGCTTTGGGTGGTGGATGGGTTGAAAAACACTGGATTTCAGCCTGGGTGGAAATCCAATGTTTACGTACGTAAACTAAGTAAAATACGTAGTAAACTAAGTAAAATATTTTCGTAAAATAAGTATGTAAACTAAGTAAAATATGTTCACTTATTTTAATTTATGTCCGTAACTTCAAATATAACAAACGTAGTTATTTTAAGCCAAACCATGATGTTTTTTCATGAAACCTAACCAAGTAGTTTTGTTGCCTAAACCAAACCAAACTAAGTCATTTTGTAGCATTTCTTGTTTTGTTTTGTTTTGTTTCAATTTACAACGTTATCCGCATGTAAAACTGTTCAAAACTACATTTCCCTCAAAACGTAATGCAGTTTGATTCTAGTTCTAATCACAGCAGTATAGTCCCAGGTGGTGACCTAACTGCCATTATGACATCAGGATTGACCAAGATAGAAGATTTGTATTTATTTATATTTTTGATTGATGTACAGGCTTAGAGTTAAATGAAAATGGATTGTTTTTCTTCTAACATAGAAATAGTTTTTCCTTTCCATTCATAGCTATTGGCTGAACTAACTCATGACTCATTCATATCAAATTGAAATATGAGTCTCATTCACTCGTGCTTTGCGCCCCTCGAGACAATTCTCGGAAAAACCGTTGGCACAAAAAGTTTATTGACAGATTCCCAGTGCTGTCCTGAAACTTTTGGATTTCCCATGCAATTGAATATTTATTGTTGCTGAACATGTTTCATCAGCTCACCCAGTTCCATACATAAACAATCAAGAGGCACCACTTGTGCCAATATGGACATGTTTACACTTCATACCAGGAAGTAGGAATCAGACGTGTTTTCAGAGGGGCCAGAAATCAATGCCATCTGTAATCACATAACCAATCAGAACCAGCCTTTCCTCAGATAGAAAAACTCCAACAAAGCTGCCAAGTCTAAAGCATCCATGCTGGCGTCCAAGCTGTTGATGCACAACAGTTAATAGAAAGTTGGAAAAAATAGCAGGAAATTACTGCAATACTAAGCTGTGTTTAGGGGAAAGGATGTAGTTTAGAGACTGTCATTCTTTTGGTTTTCTGATCAACCAAGAAAATCAGTCGGAAAAATCTGCTCCTACCTTACAAACTGCTGTTATGTGCTCGCAGGGAGGCCGTGTGTGTGAGCATAAAGCTCTCAGTACACTGCTGGCTGCTGGAAGATGGCGACCTGCGTGGCGAACGCTGGAAGCGGCTCCTCCTGTTGAAGTAGCTGCCAGCTGTCCAGGACCGCTTGTGCTTCCTCAGGTACTCCTTGTAGTTCTTAGTGAGCAGCGTGTACAGAAACGGGTTGATGCAGCTGTTGGAATACGTCAGACACGTGGTCAGATAGTTGATGTTGCGTTTGGCTTTGGTGGAGAGGGATAGTGAGGGGTGGAACTGGCCCAGCAGCTGCCAGATCCAGAAGGGCAGGAAGCATGCCCAGAAGAGGAGCACGATGGTGAAGATCAGGTAGAGCACCTTCAGGGACACAAGAGATAAACCATTAATGAAAATAATTAATGCACCACATAGTTTTGGATAAATTATTAGATTAACTCTATGCATGAATATCGCCAAACTACACATAGATAAGTACAGTGTAGAAAAAATGGTTTTGTCTTTTTGAGAGGGCTCTCCTGTATTCACATGATCAAATTTGTGTGTGAATGTTGTGAAGCGGCTTTTCAGGTGTCATTTAATGCCAAGTCATTAACGTGAAACGTTGCGTTCAGCAAAACCACTCTGGTTAGGTTTAGGAAAAACATCATGGTTGGGCTTAAAATAAGTATGTAAGTAAAATATGGACGTAAACTAAGTAAAATACGTACATAAACTAAGTAAAATACATAGTAAACTAAGTATAATATGTACGTAAACTAAGTACAATACGATCATAAACTGAGTAAAATACATACGTAAACTAAGTAAAATATATATGTAAACTACTGTAAGTAAAATACGTACCTAAACTAAGTAAAATACGTAGTAAACTAAGTACAATATTGACATAAACTAAGTAAAATACGTACATAAACTAAGTAAAATACATAGTAAACTAAGTAAAATATATACATAAACTAAGTACAATACGTACATAAACTGAGTAAAATACATACGTAAACTAAGTAAAATATGTAAATAAACTAAGTAAAATAAGTACGTAAACTAAGTAAAATATGTACGTAAACTAATAAAATAAGTACGTAAACTAAGTAAAATACGTAATAAACTAATTAAAATATATACGTAAACTAAGTAAAATAAGTATATAAACTAAGTAAAATACGTAGTAAACTAAGTAAAATATATTTGTAAACTAAGTAAAATACATACGTAAACAACATAACACAAGTACGGAAAACACATCACAAACGTCACTAACGTAACTTAAAAATAACTCAAACAACATTTCCTGTGTTTGTTGGACCCATCCAACTCCACTCCCATCCGTCTTAAGCAGTCTCTCAAATTTTTTTATCCTACGTCACTAGCTCTGAGTGTAGCATATTTACATGGATGCGTTTAAATTGCTGTCAGTACAGACTACATGGTGTACACTTGTAACAAATAGCACACCCTAATGAGAACATATGGCGATCGTTACTCCAAAAAGCCCAAGCTTATCACATCCTCCCATGTCCCAGTGCGATCACAGCCAGTGCTCCAAAGTTACACACAGCACTGGTGGGAGGGACAGAGAGTATTAATCATTAATGTAGCAAGTAGCAGCACTTTGGAAAGTCGGAGTCTGCATTCTCTCTTGCTCCAAGGTACAAGTGAATCCTATGAACAGCCTTTAATGCAAACTGAATGGCAGCATTCGCCACATTGTTAATCACACAGATAAGATAAAATGAACCCGTCTTAAGACCCAATATGAAGCAAATTGGAATGTTTTTTGAGCAGAGAACAAGAGGGGAGTGGAAAATGACAGAATGCTTTAAGCAGAGAGACAAACTGATGCGGCTAGTCATACGGCAACGATTTATCTTTTATGATGAGTTTTGTTGGCAAACCCTTACCCAGACAGAAGGTCATACAATTGCTGGGAGAAAGAATGCCACCAGCCTACTGTATGAGCTACAGGATTGGACCCCTCCCTCAAGAGGTGGTACACTCTCCATGAGGAGTATGACTGACTCAACAGTCTTGGTGAGTGGAATGTCTTTGGCGGTAGTTTGTTCAACTGCGTCTTGCCTAGCTTCCTGCCTATTCATCAGGCTCTGCCTGATGGATGTGTCTGGTTCCATCTCCAGATGCGTTGCAGAATGGGTAAGACATGAGGAACAGGATGTGTGCGACACACCAAAAAAGGAGAACCACGAACTGGGCCTTTAGATTGGATTGGAGGGACGGTCTTTTCTTCACAAAGTCCGCAGAGGGAGAAGGTTGGATGGATGTTGGATGGGTCAACAAAAGGTCAAACTTTTATACAGGAGATCGCTGTTCATTTCCTGCCTCCTCCTGACAGTTTTTTTTTAACAATGACCACGATCATTCCCCAATCTTAGTTATTTTTACCCAAATGTGATCTTTCCCATACCCTAATCTCTATAAACAGTAGTAAATCTGTAGGCAACAAGACAAGAATTTAGCATCGGAAAGGTCCTGGTTTCCGTTTGTAGTCCGAGTAGTATTGACCAATCACAGGCTTTAGTTGAATGCAGGTAAACAGTCCGTGTGGAGAGCATAAGAGGCGGGTTGCATTGTCCGAATGCAATTTCGGAACCCATCGGCTACCGTCTGATGATGATTTCGCTTTTTATTGGTTTAAAATGAGCTTGTAAACTGGCTGCTTGTGAAACAATCCAGTCGCACAGGTCTCAACTCCTAGTCCAGTCTCGCAACTCAAGTTGCTAATCGGACTGTAAACAACGAGCAGCGCACGGATAAGGAAGTCTTGATATCTGCTGGCTACACTGGAAACCCCAGAACTATAGCCCCTTTGCCCCCACAGGCTTAGCCGTCATTAGACCGATAGCCGATGTGTTTCAATCTTGGAACCCTTTCAGTTTATCCTAACCAAGTAGTTTCAAAACCTAACCAGTGATTTGTAACGGTTCTGGAAGAATGTAGTTCGTTGTTTAACTTGGGGGAATGGTTGGGTTTGGAGTAGGGTTGTCATATATGGCTGAACATATACATGCAAATATTCACTGCATACATCTTTGAAGATGAGCGGTAAAGCCCAAAAATCACTATTAAAGTCTTTACAAGGGGAGGGCCCCGCGATAAGATATTATCATGATACTTAAAGTGGCAGTAGGCAGTATATTTTTGGCATCATTGGGCAAAAATTCCATAACAACCTTTCAGCATATTGTAATTCAAGTGTTCTGAGAGATAACTAGACTTCTGCACCTCCTAATGGCTCTGTTTTCAGGCTTTAAAAATTCTAGCCCGCGACGGGAGACTTTGACCAATCACAGGTCATTTCATTGAGAGAGCGTTCCTATTGGCTGCGCTCCGGTCATGTGACCGTAACTTTGCATTCCTTCAACAGATTTGACAATGGCGGCGGCTTCACAAACGTTCGCATTTTACGGCTAAACAGTACACTACAAGATTATTCTGAAAACATTTGAGGCGAGAAATAGGCATTACAGTAACATAATATTGATTCAGATTTGATCAGCGCTGCCTAATTTGACCGTTTGGTCGGCGTTCGCGAGTGATTGACGGCCAGCTCTCATAGACAGCAGCTGGACAGCAGACCTCAGATCAGCTCTTACTGCTTGTATACCTTCGGTCTGTGAAATCTTGCAGATGCCGTTAGGAACACCAGAGGACACCGGAGGACACCGGAAGACACAGAGGCACATGATTTTTTTCAGGTTACCTCTTTCATGTATTACTGTCAGGAAATAGCGACCGTTTTATAAAAAAATAACTTTTTTAATCATATTTGCTCCAATCTCGCCTACTTCAGCGTTATCAGCTTTAAGTTACGTTACATTCTTATTTCGATTTGAAACATTTTTTGATAAGCTGAGTATGGTGATGAGATATATTACAATTTATTACCTTTTTTCAACTGCAAATGATGCAGCTTGTCAACATCTGTTTTATCTAATAAGATATAGTTTTCACTCTGTTCATATCTGAGTATTCATTCACATATCTTGAGGTCAGACGTCAAGTAACCCCTTTGAAAATGGCCGTGCCACTTTTTTCCTCGCCAAAATTTTGTGCAACTTTGGAGTTATTTTGTGTTCTTCCTGACAACTAACAAGCTAACATGACATGGTTGGCACCAATCGATTCCTTAGTTTTTCTAGTTTTTAATGATACCACTCTAGCTTTAAGACTGAGCCCAATCTTTCAGACCACAAATAAAGGCATCAACCAATCAAGTTGTGCGAAACAGGTTGAGTTGCGCCTATATTTGTAAAACAACAACACAGAGGCCCCCCGGAGTCTGAATCAGGACGGCAAACTTTATTACTCCTTTCAACCTTGACAAAGGCAGTGCAGGCCAGATCCACTCTTTCCGTTCTTACCTTTCACAATAAAAGCTCTCGATGTATTATACTGACAGGCGAGTGTTTTGCATTTTTCTGTAAGTTACTCGTCACGCCTCCCGGTGTGTAAAGGCCTTTAGAAAGCAAGCTTGTGTGAAATAGAACCACTTGTAACCTTTGAAATCAACCCGGTCTCACGGGAAGGGCTTATAAATACCACGACATTACGCAGACATTCTGCGTGTCATGAGGACGCATTTTAGCCTTTTTCGTGTGTCATTTGTACACCACGCAAATGTTCACAGTTAGGTTTAGGCAAGAAAACCACTTAGTTAGGTTCAGGCAAAAAAACACTCAGCTAAGTTCAGGCAAAAAAACCCACTTAGTTATGGTAAGGGAAACGATTGGGTTTAAAATAAGTAAGTAAACTAAGTGAAACACGTACGGAAACAACGTAATACAACTACGGAAAACACGTCACAAACGTCAATAAACAAGACTCGGTCAAAACCGAGTATCTGTCTGGACCGTATATGGTCAGTATGTGAATTTGTGGCTAAATTGTTACACAAATAGTCAGTGGTCATGTCTATAATGTTTTGTGAACAGTTTTTTTCCACATATCTTAATATTTGATTGAAAGACAACGAACAAGGAGGGTTCGGCCGATAGTCGAACCTCAGATCGAAGAGGAACAATGCGGATTCCGTCCTGGCCGTGGAACAACGGACCAGCTTTTCACTCTCGCAAGGATCCTGGAGGGGGCCTGGGAGTATGCCCATCCAGTCTACATGTGTTTTGTGGACTTGGAGAAGGCATATGACCGGGTCCCCCGGGAGATACTGTGGGGGGTGCTGCGGGAGTATGGGGTGAGGGGGGCACTTCTCAGGGCCATCCAATCCCTGTACGCCCAAAGCGAGAGCTGTGTTCGGATCCTCGGCAATAAGTCGGACTCGTTTCCGGTGGGGGTTGGCCTCCGCCAGGGCTGCGCTTTGTCACCAATCCTGTTCGTGATATTCATGGACAGGATATCGAGGCGTAGTCGGGTGGAGGAGGGTTTGCAGATCGGTGTGCTGAGGATCTCATCGCTGCTTTTTGCAGATGATGTGGTCCTGTTGGCATCATCGGTCTGCGACCTCCAGCACTCACTGGATCGGTTCGCAGCCGAGTGTGACGCAGTCGGGATGAGAATCAGCACCTCTAAATCTGAGGCCATGGTTCTCAGCAGGAAACCGGTGGTTTGCCTACTCCGGGTAGGGAATGAGTCCTTACCCCAAGTGAAGGAGTTTAAGTATCTCGGGGTCTTGTTCGCGAGTGAGGGGACGATGGAACGTGAGATTGGTCGGAGAATCGGAGCAGCAGGGGCGGTATTGCATTCACTTTACCGCACCGTTGTGACGAAAAGAGAGCTGAGCCGGAAGGCAAAGCTCTCGATCTACCGTTCAATCTTCGTTCCTACTCTCACCTATGGTCATGAGGGTTGGGTCATGACCGAAAGAACGAGGTCGCGGGTGCAAGCGGCCGAAATGGGTTTCCTCAGGAGGGTGGCTGGCGTCTCCCTTAGAGATAGGGTAAGAAGCTCAGTCATCCGTGAGGGACTCGGAGTAGAGTCCTTGCTCCTTTGCGTCGAAAGGAGCCAGTTGAGGTGGTTCGGGCATCTAGCACGGATGCCTCCTGGGCGCCTCCCTTGGGAGGTGTTCCAGGCACGACCAGCTGGGAGGAGACCACGGGGAAGACCCAGGACTAGGTGGAGAGATTATATCTCTACTCTGGCCTGGGAACGCCTCGGGATCCCCCAGTCAGAGCTGGTTAATGTGGCCCGGGAAAGGGAAGTTTGGGGTCCCCTGCTGGAGCTGTTGCCCCCGCGACCCGATCCCGGATAAGCGGTTGAAGATGGATGGATGGATGGATGAGAGACAACTTATAATGAAGCATTCAGCAATAGTAAATGATAACATTTACTAGTCAGTATATTATACATTTTATACAAGGTGAAAAGGTATTAGCATGACATACAATATGCAAGGTTCAAAGTATTTAATTTTTTTATTAAAGCATGTGTATCAAAAGCATCATATAAGTGGTGTGGAACAATATATACATACTGCGAAAGTTTATGTCATCACTGCTGCTGTATTTATTCCTAGATGGAGTGTTAATGGAGCAGCTGCAATGTTAGCATAGCCTGGCACTGCTCGATCCAAACTCCATTCAGAAAAATCAAGAAAGAAAAAACACCTTGCACATTATCGTGGCATTTATACGCCTTATCGTGCGAACCGGCTGTTGACATACACTATCTTGTGATGCACTGACCTTTTGATTGGGAAGCTTCTTTGTCTGTTTGAAGGTTTCCGTCTGTGAGACCCAATAAGTGCGAGCGAGCTGGATGTAGAGATAGCCGATGATCAGTCCCGGAGCGACGATGCTGGTGCAAAACAGGAAGGAGATGTAAACCTTGTAGGAGAGTGGCGACAACGTGGGCTGACACATAGCCTTGTTGCCCACCTTCATTAGCTGAATGCTCACGATCATTGGCAGGGTGAGAATGAGGGACGCGGCCCAGACCAGCAGAGCAATGGCCTTCCGGTAACTTTTCGACCGCTTGACCGTGTCGAGCGGCTTGAGCACCGCGAAGTAACGCTCCGTGCTCATGATTGTCAGCGTGAAGATGCTGGCGTGCATGGTCAGGAAGTCCATGCTGATCAGAATCCGGCACCCTGCGTCCCCAAAGTACCACCCCTTCAGGAAGTGCGTGCAGACGACGAAGGGTATGGTGAGAAGATACAGCAGATCTGCCAGAGCCAGGTTTATGATGTAGATGTACATGGAGGCGGCAGTCCTCATGGAGTGGCACATGACCACCAGGGTGTAGATGTTCCCCGAGACTCCGACGAAGCACATGATGGAGAGGATGGTGCCGATGGTGAAGGTGGCACCTGAGTCCTCATGCCCGTTCAGAGGGGCGTCGGTGGCGTTGGCGCCCCTTTCCACGAGGACTCCCACAGGCTCCATGGACACCGTGGTCATATCTGGACACGTGGGAACAGAAACGTAACGGGTGAGGCTGGCAACTGTACAGAAAAATTTACATTTGGTATCCAACCATTGAATTGGATCTTACATAAATGGGAGCTATTATAATCAGAGAAAAAACTATACTGGCCTGTTTTATTCAATTCATAATCTCCTTTTGTAACAGAAGAAGTCATCAGGGAAAGGATTTAATGAGCTTGCATTCAATGCAAAGCTGCTTTTCAGGCTCCATGTCCACTAGTCATATTTGCAAAATCGGACTGCTTGCATGGTTGCAGAGGTGGAGACCTACCGTGACAAAACTCACTCACAGTGAGGAAAATGAAATCCTCGTGGCTGGGAAAGCAGCTCTAATAATAGCTTCGAGCTCATTCAATTTTTATTTACAGTAATATAAAACACCACGAAGTACGTTCTTGTAAGGTTACACAAGCTTTCAGATGGCAGCTGTCTGGAGTGAATGTGAACAGGAGTGCCACAGTCTGATTCAAAGAGGTTTAAGAAACAAGAAACACAATTTGGGCTATCCCCCTCTTGGTCGATTAGTCGACTAATCGGTTACTACACGATATCAGCCCGATTTTAGCCCGACACGGCTGTTTTAGGGAATCGGGAACGATAAATGAGTGTCGTATGTTAAAATCAATCTTATCTCGTGTAGTGTGTCATAGTACACGGCAACCGCCCCACGACACCCCGAGGAAAAGTCTAGCCTGTCAGTATTTTTCTCTTGACACGCCTCGTGTGACGACACTCCAACAACGTTTTCCTTTTGCGTTGACCAATCAGGTGCTCTCTCCAGTGCGCAGTCGTAGTCAGGTCACTCGGTAATAAACAAACATGGCGAAAAGGAGGAGGGATGCCGAGTTTGCTGCTGTCAGGTGGGACAACCAAACTGACTGATGTATGGACAGCCCGTACCGTCCTCTCTGTGCCACCCAGGAGCGCATCCACATCCGTTTTTTCTTTCTTTTCGCAACACAAGACCGCCAGCATCACACACACAATGCTTCTGTCGCCATGATTGACAGTTGCTTCAACCGCCTCCCCGATGATGTCTGAACTCGCGCGCAATCGTGTAATACGACGTGCCGTGATTGGTCATGGTCATACGTGTAGTCTTGCCAGTCACCCGACCAAGACACTGCAAGAGTTTATGGCGCTGTGATCGTTAGATCTGACATGGCGACCGTCGTCAAAGACAAAAATATTGTGTAGTCTGATCACGGCATTAGTTGACGAATGCTTCTTTAGTCGAATGGTTATTTTTTTATGCTTTTTTCACGCTGAATGACTTTATTTACAAGAAACTTATGAGCACATCTCTGGTAAACACCAGATTTAAAGTGGTGCTTTTGTGTTTTAAAACTCAATTTTACAGATCTATCTATTAAATCAACTAATCGATTAGTAGACGATGAATTTTTTTGGTCGAGGACAGCCCTAAACAAAATGACAGCAACATATTTGGAAAGTTGCATTTTGATCATTTAAACCTGCAGTAAGCAGCTTGTTTTTGGCATCATTGGGGGGAAAAATCCATAATAACCTTTCAGCATATTGTAATTCAAGTGTTCTGAGAGATAACTAGACTTCTGAACCTCCTCATGGCTCTGTTTTCAGGCTTTAAAAAATCTACTTTGACCAAAATCGACTTTGACTAAAATCGACTTTGACCAATCACAGGTCATTTCAGAGAGAGAGAGTGTTCCCATTGGCTGTTCATTCAACGGAGGCAGTTGTCAATCACTCGCAAACTCCGAAAAAAACGGTCAAACCAGGCAGCTCTGATCAAATATAAATCAATATTCTGTTACTGTAATTCCTATATGTACTGTTTAGCTGTAAAATGAAAAAGTTTGCTCCGGCTGGTGGGCGGTGCTTGGTATTTCCTCAACCGATCTCAACACCTAACTGGGTCACAAATTTTCTCATTTTACAGCTAAACAGTACACTACAAGATGTTTCTGAAAACATTTGAGGGGAGAAATAGGCATTACAGTAACAGAATATTGATTCATTTTTGATCAGCGCTTCCTAGTTTGATCGTTTGGTTGGAGTTCCCGAGTGATTGACAGCTGCTCTAGAGGCGGCAAGGCTCCAGCTTGGCTCTGATTGGTTGTTTTCCTCCGGTCTGGGAAATCTTGCAGATGCCGTTAGGAGCACCGGAGGACACAGAAGCACATGATTTTATTCAGATTACCTGTCTCATGCACTACTGTCAGGATATAGTGATCGTTTTATAAAAACAATAATCATATTTGCTCCACTTCTACCTACTGCTGCTTTAATGCTGACATAATTAGCATATCTTATAGCGAAAGAATTTCCCACTGAAATGTTAGGTATCCTTATTAGGGTTGCACTGATCCGACTTTTTCGGTCCCGATACCGATACCTGGTCTTTGGGTATTGGCCGATACCGAGTACTGCTCTGATACCACTGTTTAATCAATAATCTGTATGGAAGTGACTGGGGATCATCCTTTTATGTTCAGGCTTGGCTTAAACATTGCTTTCCTAACTAAACTAACTGTAACAAAAATAAATACTTAGATATATTTTAACTTAATTGTTATTTATTATTAAAATAATAAATCGTACACCAGCAACTTGGTAAAAAAATAAATATATTATTATTATTATTTTCTTTATTTTCATCACAAACAGACAAAAAAACAAAAACAAAAAGTAACATCTACAGACAGACTCACAAACATACCAACCACACATACAGAATAATAATTAAAAAAAAAGAAAAAAAAGAAAAAGAGACACCTTTTAAATGCAGCAACAAATTGGTCAAAACAAGAAATTTTAATTCCAGTATATAATGTATACAGCATATAAATATAGAATTGAATTGAATAGATCGGCTTCATTGTCACAGATATCCGATCCAGCTATACGAGTCAGTATCGGCCCTGATATCCGATCCGGTATCGGTAATTGGTGCATCCCCTAATACTTATTGGGTGATAATCTATCTGAGTGTTAATTACGCCACCAGAATGTCAGAGCACTGATGACTAAATGCGTCCTCACTCTCTGAGAGCATGCAGGCAAAATGATGCAAGCTTTTGGGATGCATGCATACATAGGAGCGTATGTTGATGCAACTGTTGAAGGAACGCAGAGAACTTTTACCCGGTCACAGAAGTCACCCTTTGTCCAGTGTAATCCTAAAATGTCAAGATGCAGACAGAAATTGTGACATGTGCTGTTCCTAAAGCACCAGGGACAGGCTTAATATTACATTTCAGTTCTCACTAATAGACCTGCGTGCTCCACTAAGCACATATGCATGTAAATGCACCTTTGAAGAAACAATTACATCTGCGCATGCAAGTGAATTACACACAGTCTTACCTGGACTGCCTCCCAGGACAGAAGGGTTCAGCACTCAGCTTTGGTTCCAATCAACCATGCTTTGTCTCACTTGGCTCCTCCAAACTTCGCACTTAATGCAAAAATTGCCATAAAAGTCCCAGAGTATTTGAGAGGTGAAACACACGCAGGTGGAACAAAAGGAAAGTCCAGCAGTCTCAAGGGGAGTAAAATAACCTAAATGAGTCTTCCACTACAACTACAATCCCCCCCAGCAAATAAACCAATCCAAAGATTCAAAAGGAAGGTACACTGACAGCTTTAAAAGTTCTCTTCCATTCCCTCTCTACCCTTTGTGCACCTTGGTAGCATCCAAACACTGCCAGCTGTGACATCGGCAGCACAGTGATTTAATTTAGGAGAAAAAACAAGAGAACATCAATAAAATGATGAGAAGTGAGGATCACATTAAGCTACAGCTGGTTACGGAGAATCCCCCCCTTTGACTGAGAGAGAGAGAGAGAGAGTGCCAGAGGTAGAGATGGAGCAAGAGAGGGTAGAGAGAGAGATAGAGAGAGAGAGGGAAGCAGGATTGTGCTGCTAGGGAGGCACTCACAGCCCAAAGTGGGAGGGAGAAGACGGAGAGAACAAGCAAGAGAGAGGTATGCCGGAAATGTGTTCAGCTTTCTCTCTCTCTCTCTCTCTCTCTCTCTCTCTCTCTCTCTCTCTCTAACCTCTGTGCCATCTATTTCCATGCAATGGGGGAGTGTGTGATATGCAACAGTAGGGACTAGAGACCCATTTACACAGTGACAGAACAACCCCGCTGACACGAACGCACACGCAGTATAAATCAATAGCTAAAAAGAAAGACAGCCAACACTCCCATTTGTTCCAGCGAGGTGTACCCAGTATCAGTTATTTTCAACGGATAGTGTCAGCCAGGGTCAGTGTCACCAGTCACCACTTGCAGCGATTCACCTTTAAGCACCGTCATCAAACATCATCTGCTGCAGGGCAGCCGAGCCAAGCTAAACAATGCGTTTGGCCTTCTGCTGCTGCTGCTCATACGAGCTACAGAGGGACATTTATATACAGGCTCTTAAATGAAAAATAGTCATACAGCAATGTGGAAAAAACGCCTCTGGAAATATTTTGATGGCATATATTTTTGTTTTTAAGGTGAGTTCAGACTGAGGGTGAAAATGATGCATATAAACTAGGGCTTTCAAAGTTTGCAAATTCGTTTTAACGCCACTAATTTCTTTAGCGCAACTTGCAATTTTTAATTAACCTCTAAAAACATCCGACGGGTCGCCGTCGGGCCCAGCCGCTATTTGATATTTTGGAGGTTGTAGCGGGCTCAGTTTTAAAGCTAGAATGAAAATACTGGTATCATGTGAAACTAGAAAAACTGAAGTGATTCACATAATTAATCGCGATTAATCGCAAATTAATCACACATTTTTTTTATCTGTTCAAAATGTACCTTAAAGGGAGATTTGTCTAGTATTTAATACTCTTATCAACATGGGAGTGGACAAATATGCTTGCGTTATGCAAATGTATGTATTTATTATTGGAAATCAATTAACAACACGAAACAATGACAAATATTGTCCAGAAACCCTCACAGGTACTGCATTTAGAATAAAAAATATGCTCAAATCATAACATGGCAAACTGCAGCCCAACAGGCAACAACAGCTGTCAGTGTGTCAGTGTGCTGACTTGACTATGACTTGCCCCAAAACTGCATGTAATTATCATAAAGTGGGCATGTCTGTAAAGGGGAGACTCGTGCGTACCCATAGAACCCATTTACATTCACATATCTTGAGGTCAGAGGTCAAGGGACCCCTTTGAAAATGGCCATGACAGTTTTTCCTCGGCAAAATTTAGCACAAGTTTGGAGCGTTATTTAACCTCCTTACTGACAAGCTAGTATGACATGGTTGGAACCAATGGATTCCTTAGGTTTTTCTTGTTTCACATGATGCCAGTATTTTCAAAATCAAAGTTGTGTTAATGCATTAAAGAAATTAGTGGTGTTTAAATGAATTTGCGTTACAGGTTATCATCGCGTAAACTTTGAGGGCCTTTCTTACTTGTGTTCTTCCTCACTGACACTGGCATTTTCAATGAGAAATAGTCATACATCACTGTGAAAAAATTATCTTTGAAATTATTCTGATGGCATATGGAGGGAAAATGATTGCATATAAAGTTGATGTTAAGACATGAGTGGATATGAACAGATGCAAACCGAGGTGAAGATGTATCCACATGAGTTGAAAGTATTTCAACTTAACATGTAATCCTTCAGACTTTCATCACATCAAACCCAATTTGTGATGCTATTTATAGCTGACATTTATTCTGCTGCATGGGGCGTTTCCACAAGTTCAGTCTGGGGCTAAGCATAGCCCATCTGAGGCGGAGGTCAGTGTGTGTACGTGCCTTGTTCTGCCAGGAACACTATGTCCCGAATTCAATTTAATTTCATTGCATTGTGTGACTACTGCAAACATTATACATTTCATTTGAAATTTAATTTTTAATAAGACAATCGCTCTGGACAAAGTGAAACATCTGCAGGGCAGCTGAGAATTCTCAAACCAATGGTACCAGTGTTTGATTGCTATCGCATTTTTTTTTTACATTTTTATTTGACTGCTGTATATTTAGCACTTTTTGTTGTATAAATAAAATAAACCAGCAGCCTAATGACGGTAGATTGAATTGAAGCACTTGGTTATTTTTTTAGGGCTGTCAATCGATTAAAATATTTTCCCATGATTGTCCGTAGTTAATTGCGATTAATCGCACATTTGTTATCAGTTCAAAATGCACCTTAAAGGGAGATTTGTCAAGTATTTAATACTCTTATTAACATGGGAGCGGACAAATATGCTGCTTTATGCAAATGTATATGTATATACGTATATATATATATATATATATATATATAATACTGGAAATCAACACAAAACAATGACAAATATTGTCCAGAAACCAGTGAGTGTCAGTGTGCTGACTTGACTATGACTTGCCCCAAACTGCATGTGATCATCATAAAGTGGGCATGTCTGTAAAGTGGAGAATCGTGGGTACCCATAGAACCCATTTACATTCACATATCTTGAGGTCAGAGTTCAATGCGACCCCTTTGGAAATGTCCATGCCAGTTTTTCCTCGCCAAATTTTAGCGCGTTGGAGCGTTAACAATCAATCAATCAAACTTTATTTATATAGCAACTTTCAAACAAGTCAAATGCAATTCAAAGTGCTGGACAGACGATTGACAAGAATGTAGAATGTTAAAAAAATTGATTTAGAAACTAATTCACAACAACCAATATAAAAGTTCATTGAATAAGAAAGCAATAAAAAGATGGGTATTTAATATAATAAAAGATAAATAAAATACAAGGAAATAGAAATAACACTAAAAATAAATAAATACAAATTATGAAACTACACTAAAATAAGCAGATTCTATTAAAATAATGAAATTTTAATAAAATAAAATGGAATAAAAGAGATAATGATCAGCAATAAAATGTTGATTAATAAACAAAATATAGTAAAATAAACACTATAATGATGATGATAAATAAATAAGTATAAACAATAAAACCATAAAATTAGAATTATTAAATTAAAATTAATGATTTAACCTCCTTCCCGACAAGCTAGTAGTGAGAAGCTAACATTTACCAGTGGGCAGCTTGCCGTTACAGCCAATTCAATCTTCTTTTTTAATGTTTTAACATTGCCGTTTTAGGTGACAGTCAAGCTTACGGGCCAAATTGTTGTTAGCAGCGTTTAAATCTCCGTAGTTGTCGGTAAAAATCAACTCCTTTGGTGTGTAAATAACTGATGGTTTTGGTTTTTGTCACCAGTTGAACTCAACCCTAGAGCCTCTCTTTTATCGCAAGTCAACACGTTTAGTCACTAAATAGATAGACCAACCGCGTGGCGAGCAGCCCTCCTATGAAGTATTCATGAAACTCCAGCATATTGATAGCAGGATTGAAATGATAAATGGTTGCTGGAAAAAAAGGACACTTGGCATGCACACGAGCTACACAAATCTCTCTGACAACATGCATTCACTTTTACGACCGTATTAAATGTCAAAGAATTCCTATCAGAGTTGAGAGGGTGTGACGATGTAAACATGTCAAAAGCAAACAGGTCTCTTCTCCGCCGTCTTTACAAACCGTTTAAAATAAATTGTCGGCTGTTACTTAAAACCGTGCTGCGGGAACGTGTGTGTGTGTGTGAGAGAGGGGTTTACGCGGAATGTAGTCGGGAATTTATAAGGGTTGTCTGTGGGATCTTATCACAGCAGGGGTCGCATTGCTTCTGCATGGTGCGTATGTGTGTGTGTGTGTTCATAGGTCACCCCTCGTAAAATTACAGACAATCTGTAAAGGGATTAAGGGAGCACTGATGAGCAGCTATTAGAGACAGATCAGGACTGGGTATCTGCTGCTTACACAGTAAATGATGCAGCGCAGCCGCCTCTCACTGATTTCTACATCCATATAAGAGACTTTACAGGGTTGACACCCGCCTCCACCTCATTAGCTGTCACATACACACACACACTTACACACACACAGGGGAATGGAGAAACGAAACAGGAAAGGAGAAAAAAAAAAAAAGATCATCCCTTCCAAGCTGACAGCTTTGTTGCACAAGTGTGTGTGTACGTCTGCATGTGTTTATCCTCTTTTGGCGTACTAAATGCCAGGCCAGTTTCTAAAGGGGCAGCTGCATCAATCAGCTGCTCCGAAAACCACACGCTTCACCATATTAGCCCTTAAGCCCGCAGTAAATAGCGGTTTGACTGAATGCATAAAATGCATTTTCAAAGTGCACTCACCGACATTCACGATGGAGTGCGTCAGTGTGTGTGTGTGTTTGTGAGATGACGGTGTTTGCGTGGCGGCTCTGTGTGCCATTCGACTTTGTACGGGCGCACGTCATGCATTATGCATCCTCGTTCCGAAAGCGATGAGCGGCGGCGACTGCTGTCTGCTCTCCATTGTTCTGTAGATGAAAGGATGAAGTTCGTCCGTGTAGCAGACGGAGAGGGAAAGCAATGACAGAATAATTGGGGGATACAAATAAGACTTCAAGAGTTCAACATGAATGCGCATCAAAAAAAACAACAACTTTAAAACACAGCCAAGGTACAACAAAAATGAAAGCAAGGACAACAAGAACATTGAGAGCAGTAATACATTTGGGATGCTCTTTTATTCCCTTTCCTTTGGGGGGGTTCAGATAATTGACTTATAGGAACAGTGTATAACAATTAGGGGGATCTTATGGCAGAAACAGAAAATAATATTAACTAGAATGGCACTCGGAGAGCACAGACCCCCGCCAAGTTACCCGAGTACGATTGCCCCCCCTCTCTGTTCAGCTTGCGCCATCATCCATGTGTATTTTTGTTTATGTTGAGATCAGCTGTACTTATAAATCACCTAAACCGTCATCGTTGCTCTTTCCAACAATCACCAAGTGCCATCAACTGCATTCAAATACACACCAGCCTTTGTTCACCAAATCATGTCCGGTACATGTATGCATTATTTACTGTGAATACTGGGAATTACGTGGGTACGTTACTTGAATCCTGCACATGAAAGGCGAACTCCGACCGACACCAACAATAAAAACTACCCTATAGAAAGGCTATACTTTTTATTTTTAAAAATGTTTTAACTTTATGTATCAAAAGTAAAAGTTGATGCATAATGTGTAAACAACAGTTTAATGTTGCCGCTAATTGAGGTGGAGCTGATTCAAATAAAATGTACTTTCTACTGTTGGGTTGTTTAAAGGGACTATTTGTAACTTTCAGAAATGCTTCTTAACAGCGACACCTGTGGTCGTGAAATCAACGAAAGTCAGCGTCGGGCTCGCACTTGCTCGCTCTCAATATAATTGAACGAGCATCACTCAAAACAGTGAGGCGACACACGTCAGCTAAAACCACAATATCACTCTATATTTCAGCTGCTTGGCAGTATTGTTAGCTGACCAGACGAAGGTCTCTCCATGAACATGATTTAGATCTGATCCTAGTGTTGGCTTTTCCTGCCTAAGTACAGGCTGAGGCAGCGGGGCTCTCCAGCGTGTCTCCCTGCTCTCTCCGCCCGCAGCCGGAGAGAGCAGAGGAGACACCGGCACCCGGTCGGTAACGAGAAGACAACGTAAATCTCTGTAGAGCTCCATCACTTCACAAGACACGGAAAACCTCTGTTGGTCTGGAGGAGCTGCAGCAGTTATTTCTGCACAAACGTCCCCTGTGCATTCACTAGATATTCTCAGAGCTAAACTAACTCTTCTGCAGTGTGGAATGAGCGCGCGTTCACGTCTAGAGGTGGAGCGAGCTGAGCTGTCTGAGTGAAGGCGAGCAGGCAGAGGAGGAGGGTACAGCGGCTACACGCGAACGCGCATATGCGAGCGCGCATGTGTGACGACCCGCTACATTTATACGCTTACAAAGTTACAAATAGTCCCTTTAATCTATGACAATGCATCATATCTTATACACTGATCACACAATTAAGATACAAGGCTGATAGTCTTGAGGATTATCTCATTAATGAGTTTACAGCTCCGTTTTTTCCCCCACAACTCTTCTTTCTTTTCTCTGATGCTGGGAAATGGTGCTGGCAAGATGCACAAGTACCTCGAAATAAACTCTGGGAAATTTTTTACGGGAAATTTGTGTTTGGCTGATTATTTCTCTGTTGTTACAATGCTAATGGTCATTGTATTTTACATGGTTGGAAAGCCTGTTTATTTACCTTCACAATGATGTCCAACTTGTAAGGATCATGCATTTGTGGGATGAGCAGCACAGCTGATTATGTGGGTAGCGCCCAAGTGAAATTTACCGAAATTCTCTGCCAATGCTAAACAGTGTATTCTCCTGTTGGTATTGACTCTTGTTTTGAGCTCCAGGTGCTGCCACTCAAGTGCCTGATGTGCATGGGGCCTGCTGGGTGCTGCGCCCTACTAAAGTGATCATTCGGTGTCTGCTCCAAGCATCGGCATGCCAGGTTTTCATTATCTGGATAAGGCCCGTGCGATAGGGCAAGTTGAAGCTGGTGTTCTGCAAAACAAAGTTGAATCCTGGTTGAGGAATGGAACGCCATCCCACAGCAACGTGGGACCAGGTTGGTGACCAGCATGAGGAGGAGGTGCCAGGCTGTTGTGGCTGCGTATGGATCTTCAACCGCTACTGAGGCTCCTGACGGTGTATTAAATTAATAAAGTGTAAAATAGCCAATATGTCTTGTTTGTTCCTTTTACTGATAGAGCGTTCAATCATCCAATCCACCAAACAACTCAAAACAAGAGTCAATACCAACAGGAGACTACACTGAATTTTGGCAAATTTCACTTGGGTGCTACCCACATAATCAGCTGTGCTGATCATCCCACAAATGCATGATCCTTACAAGTTGGACATCATTGTGAAAGTAAATAAACAGGCTTTCCAACGATGTAAAATACAATGTCAATTAGCATTGATACAACAGAGAAATAATCCACCAAACACAAGTTTCCAAACTTTTTTTTCCGAGTTTATTAAGCAGGTTTAAGTGCTATATGAATACTGTGAAAGTATCAAAACGCTGAATCCACAGAGAAACACACACAGCCCGTATTCATGAACTCTGCGTTTGAAACAAGCCGTCAGGATTTCTGTCCATTTGTGATGTCACAAATCTACAATATTTGGACAATTTCATAGTGTAAAAACATAAACATTCTAAATCTGTCAGCAGTTTATTTCCTGTTGCAGTGTATGTGAATGACATCAGCTGACAGGAAGTGAACATGCAACCAAGCTGTTTCCTAGCAACGCAATTCCGTTGAAATGCGCTAAAACGGAGCTTACTGACAGAGGGTGAATACAGCTATATTCAGATAGACAGTATGAGAAAAATAAAGTGTTGTTTGAACATTAAAGCATGTAAACATGTTCTAGTAGAAACCCAAGGTACAAGTATGAACCTGGAAATGAGCATGATATGTCCCCTTTAATAATACCGTTATTCCGTTTTTTATTAGTAGTATAAAAACTACTACTGTTTTTACAGTGAGACTTTGTCTTTCTTTTTATACAAAGTTTGAACTTCAGAACAAATTGGCTTGTGGAAAGCCTGACTCAGGTCCACTTTACTTTGTGGGTGGGTTGTTATAGCCAAATGAGGCCATATGCCAGTGTGAACAAAGCCAAGTGCTTCATTACTGGATCTGACTTATTGGCCACATCAAAGCTGCTTTCAACACAAAAAAAACAAAACAGGAAGAAACCACAAAGAGAACGCAAGAGAGAGAGCTGGAGTTATGTAAGTGTGAGTTAGCCAGAGACGACAGCCGTCACACTTCATTCATTACACTGACAGACAATCACAGTCAATCCTCCCACATGGATCAGTCCCAATAAAGATGTGTCTCCGGCGCACACACACATCTGAAAGCGCCGCTGTGAGCTCATTGCGTGTGTGTGTAAATCGTTCCTCCAGGTTGGGATGGGATTTGAGTAAAACACAACAGATTGTTTTGTTCTCCCCCGTGGGTTCGAACGCACATCTGCAGCACATCAACAATGCAATTCGTTACTCCTCCCGGAGCAGCAGGAGGCTCCATTGTAATGTGAAGTCAGGCAAAGCAATAATACGGGTGCAGGTAGATTCATCGCTTTCCCTATTTTATGTCCTATCTTGTATCAGCTTGTATCATTCTGTAATGCCAGAACAAATTCAGAGAAGGGATCTGGGTAACATATTGCTATCACATCTGTGCTGTCTGGCCCCAATTTTTCTATATTCCACAGATCAAAAATGGTTATAAATACTTTAAAGGCAGCAACAGGAGATACAGACCGGCTATTGTCTAGCTAAAAGGGGGCATGTGGTTTTAAAAAAAAAATCTAATCTTTACTGTCACAATAACTATCATATCTATTACGGTGTTTTTAAAATGGATTTGTCCTGAGAAGGAAAAATACCACAGGGGTGAGACACAGATTGATTTTCTTTATACGAGGCTGATCCGCTGGTCTGCTTCGTTTCAAGATAGTAGACTTGTTCCTTTTGTAGTGACTGTTGATGTAAAAAGCGGACGTAATTTCCATATTGGGCCTTTGTGATATCTGGTTTTGTGCTTTATAGTGACGTACTTACATATGCACACAGAAATAGTGTAAATCAATCTCAATCTTTTTGGGGGTAGGGACCCATTACAGGAGTAAACATTTTCCAAGGACCCCCTCTTAATCGTAACATTAATTAAGCATATGCTTACTACCATTTGTACTATTAGATGTCAGTGTAACTATTTGAATTATAAAACAACCTAAATACTTCAAACGTGTTTCATAAACAGAAACACATTTCAATTTTTAATCACATTAAAACCCCCTGAGACCTGCGGGATTGTGGGCCATCCCGACTGACTTTACTGTCTTTCAGAGGCTCTAGTGGTTTCAGGTTTTAGGACTAGAGTAAAGAGACAGATATCATATGAAACTAGATCTAAGGAATCCATCGGTACCAACTATGTCATGCTACCATGTCGGGAAGGAGGCAAAATAACGCTCCAAATTTGGGCTAAATTTTGGCGAGGAAAAACTGGCATGACCAATTTTCAAAGGGGTTCCTTGACCTCTGACCTCAAGATATGTGAATGAAAATAGGTTCTATGAGTCTCCCCTTTACAGACATGCCCACTTTATGATAATCACATGCAGTTTGTGGCAAAAACCATGCAGTATAAATGTGTTATTTTTGCCTACTAAAATGGTGTATTTGAATTTTCTGCATTTCTGCATACTGGAGTCCCTAAACAGTCTTGGAATTACATAAAGTGGGTATCACTGTAATGCTGAGACTCTTGTGGATCTAATGAGCCCAACTGTATTCATGTGTGATGACGTTTGTCCCCATAGTAGCCATTTCATTGCACTGAGACCTTTTTTGAAACTTGACCTCACTGTATAAAATGACCTGTGGTGACCTCTAGGATAATCACAGCCTCATGAAACTTTACAGCCACAAACTAGAGACCTAGAGCATTCAGAGGATGGATGGATCAAACTAGAGACCTAGAGCATTCAGAGGATGGATGGATCAAACCAGAGACCTAGAGCATTCAGAGGATGGATGGCTTTCTCTAGCTAGATTGACAATAAGGGGATTTCTGAGCAGTTTACACAACACAAGTGCTCGCCATCCAATCGCTGTAAAATGCAATTCTTGTCAAAAGACACCAAATACCAATACCAAATCACAGCTTTTTCTATGGTGTTCCTCAAAGTCTTGGTGTCTTCATTTGGTATTTTGGAGGGATTATTGATCATTATTATCATTATTATTTTTATCAATTCTCGAGTGGTAAAATAAATTGTTAAATTTACCACCAAATCTGTGTAATGAATGGTATCAACCCCAAAAATTGCTGCAACTTATGAGACATAATACTTCAATCGTAATGTTCTAAGCCTTTATACACATTTACAATTTATTTTAATTAATTAATTGTTGTTTAATTCATTAATTAATGCAACTTGACACACAATGCTGAGCTGCATCTCAACATAATCTTCAGGTTCCCAGCAGGTGTCGCTGTTGAAGCATTTTAATCAGAATTTCAATCATGTTTTATTTTTCCAAAGAAGTGATAATGACATTTGGCAATGGTTTATTTCAACCACTTACTCTTTTTTATATTTTGCTCTCCCTCTTCTCCTCTTGTCTGACCACATGTCATACAAGCAAGTTTGTTTTGAATAAACTGTAGTCTGGTCCGGGAGATATGGAAAAGGAAACTTGCTGTGGGGAATCTGTCACAGACGTTGTGTCAACCAAGCCAACTTGGAGCCCCAGATGGTGCCAAAAAAAGGAGAGACTGGAGAGGTCTGCACAGTGCTGTGAGTTCCCTCTGTGATGAGGAACACTGCTCCAACCTGCGGCTCCGGAGCCACATGCTGCTCTTTAGCTCCTCTCCAGGGGCTCCCTGTGGATTTTTAAAAATGGAAATAATAACTGTTTATTGGTTACATTTTCATTTTTATTTATCATTGTTGTAGGTCTATGGTACGACGGGGTATTATGGCCACATTGAGGAAAAAAGAAAATCTGAGATTTCGAGAATAAAGTCATAATATAACGAGAATAAAGATTTTTTTTTTTAACATTATGGGAATAAAGTCATATGTTTATGAGAAAAAAAGTTGTAATATTATGAGAATAAAGTAGTAAGTTTAGGAGAAAAAAGTCGTAGTATTATGAGAATAAAGTCAATATTATAAAGTAGCAATTTTACTAGTTGTTTTCTTTTTTTTTTACTTTTATGACTTTTTTCTCGTAATATTAAAAAAATAATTCTCGTAAAGTTATGACTTTACTCTCGTAATATTACGACTTTATTCTCGTAAAGTTATGACTTTACTCTCGTAATATTACGACTTTATTCTCGTAAAGTTATGACTTTATTCTCGTAATATTGCGAGTTTTTTCTTGTAAAGTTCTGACTTTATTCTCGTAATATTATGCCTTTTTTTCTCGTAAAGTTATGACTTTATTCTGGAAATCTCAGATTTTTTTTTTTTTCCCTCAAAGTGACCCTAATACTCCGTCGCACATTTGCACTTTGGCCCTCACTGCCTTAGACTTATATACTATATACTTAGACTATAAACTGTGTTACCTTCATCCCAATGCTCAAATGTTTTGCGGCTCCAGACAGATTTTTTTTATTTATTTTTTTTATTAAAGGTTGCTGACCCCTGGATTAGAGGGCTCAGACACTATTACCACCACGCTGTAGAGTATTGCTTCATCCACCAATCACAGCTCACCATGCAAGCAGCCGGCTCATCTGATTGGATGACACACTTTGTACATTTTTCTTTTACTTTTTCTGTTTTTAATGCAGAACTCCACTGAAAAAACTCCACTTTTAGTCTATTCCTCACTTCATGTGTACTTTATATTTTTGTAGATAAATGTTACTGTGTGTGAGTACACACTATGTATTTACTTGAATTACTTTGATATTTTATATCAAATATTATATTATATACCTATCTTTGTAAGGTGTCCTGAAAGGCGCCACCAAATAAAATGTATTATTCCAGTGTGCCTAGAAGCACAAGGCAAAGCCTTTTTTTTCTCCATTGGAATGCATTGAAAATCGACGTGACGAGTGCTCAAAAACACTCCTCTTTGGGGCCATACAGAGTCGCCATACTTTAACGTAGAAACGTGACTAAAAGTTTAAACGGGTCACGAGACTTGGGACTTTATTTGGCCAAATGGAAATTTTTTGATAGCTGGCACGGTTTTCACGAAATCGCAGTCTACGTTTTGTGAACTTTTCAGACCGTTTCAGATTTTATAATGGGTGTGTATTGCGTGGGTCGTTAAGGGCTAGAGCGCGTGACATCATCGCTAGAGTGTGGGAAAGCTTTGAAATCTTTTGAAAATTTTCCGAACAAATTGCTCTGTAGCCCACAACGTCCACTCCTCATACACAATTAATACATCAAAACGTAGGTATTTTTGTGCCGGTCGCAGACATGTAGCTATGGAATCAGTCGGACTTACACAATTTGCGACACATGCCTGAACACGAGAGCAACTGCAGGCTTCGCTCCCATAGGGCCCCATATTAAATTTCACAGAATGTTTTGGATCAGAGAAAAAAGTTACTACTTTTCGAAACTACCGCCGAGGTCACATTTTTGAAACTACAGACCCAAATGTCGCACCATTTGTTCATCAGAGACTCCTAACTGGTCTCATGAACAATCTAAGCGATAGGAGTCACGGTTTCTGTCGTAGAAGCACTTTTATGACATGTACGTCTCTGGTTAACTCCTATTATAAACTGCCCCACTGCAGCAGTGGCCAATCACCACGGCAACTTCAGATTGCTGCTAGACAGCTGATTCACATTAGCCAATCAGAGCAGGCTGACTAACTAACACACACACACACGCACACGCACACTATTTACTGTATCACGCCATTTCAGTGAGCCAGCATGCTCTAAATCAGGCTTCAATGGATCAGGGCCATAATTAATGTTATTAATTACACCTGTGATTAAAAGCCCCCAACTCTCATTGTATGATAACAGGAACTAAGTATTCACCTACTTTTCAAAATAAAATCCCTCAACTCTTACTGTATGTTAACAGGAAACTAAACACTCCTCACGGCCCCCCAATCACCATGGCAACCACTGACAGACACGCACGCAGCGAAAGGGCCTACAGTTATGACCTCACTATGGACCTCAGACAGTCTGAATCTGCCCCCCCCTTCCACACACACACCACCCCTAACCCCCACCCATGAAGTCTTACTATTCCTCTTCTTACGGTTTTTGCCGCGCTACTCCTCCCTCAGCGTTGCCAACACCTGTAAAAAAAGTACATCAAAATGTGCGTAATGACCGGGAATGGTGTGCTATGACCTGTCTAAGAGATTCGCGTAGTGGTCTCCGAAAAAAATGCGCGAAAGCGCGATTTCTTTGCTCCAAATGAATGAGTGGCAAATCGACGTGAAGAGAGCTCAAAAACACTCACGTATCGTAGATTCGTGACATCACAAATGTACAGTAATCCTGATGGCTCGTTTAAAGGCACAGTTTGTGAATACGGGCTGTGTGTATTTCTCTGTGGATTGAGTATTTCACTTCTTTCATATTATTTATATAGCACTTAAACCTGCTTTATAATAAAAAAATACCTGAACATCTCACTTTTTATAATATGGGACCTTTAAGGCATAGAACAGTTAAATAAATTTGACCGTATTTAGTTTTTTCAAATTAACATCAACATAGTAGTAGTCATAGTTCCTCCAATGAAGTCAAGGATTTCTCACAGAGATTGACAGAGTAGTAGTAGACACATGGGACACTACAATTGCCAGAAAGTCTTGACAATCAGATTAAACTAACTCTCCTGTGACATCATCAGTGACATGTTGGAATGTTGCCATTGTGATGTCATAAACGATGTCACATAAACTGTGACATCATTAGTGACATAATGGAATGTTTCCATTGTGATGTCATAAATGATGTCACATAAACTGTGACATCACAAGTGACATCACGGAACGTCGTCGAAAGTTTACTTATAGAACCCCCGTTACGCCCA
The DNA here is from genome assembly GCF_043250625.1 of Sebastes fasciatus. Lineage (NCBI taxonomy): Eukaryota > Metazoa > Chordata > Actinopteri > Perciformes > Sebastidae > Sebastes > Sebastes fasciatus. Next base: position 3,390,567 of record NC_133814.1, read on the forward strand.
TCAATCACGGATCAAAAACCAAGTGTTTTTTGACAATGCCACGCGCACGCAGAAGGGCCACTCGCAGACGGGTACGAGTATGGATTGAGTATTTCACTTCTTTCATATTATTTATATAGCACTTAAACCTGCTTTATAATAAAAAAAATACCTGAACATCTCACTTTTTATAATATGGGACCTTTAAGGCATAGAACAGTTAAATAAATTTGACCGTATTTAGTTTTTTCAAATTAACATCAACATAGTAGTAGTCATAGTTCCTCCAATGAAGTCAAGGATTTCTCACAGAGATTGACAGAGTAGTAGTAGACACATGGGACACTACAATTGCCAGAAAGTCTTGACAATCAGATTAAACTAACTCTCCTGTGACATCATCAGTGACATCATGGAATGTTGCCATTGTGATGTCATAAATGATGTCACATAAACTGCAACATCATCAGTGACATGTTGGAATGTTGCCATTGTGATGTCATAAATGATGTCACATAAACTGTGACATCATTAGTGACATGATGGAATGTTGCCATTGTGATGTCATAAATGATGTCACATAAACTGGGACATCATTAGTGACATGATGGAATGTTTCCATTGTGATGTCATAAATGATGTCACATAAACTGTGACATCACAAGTGACATCACGGAACGTCGTCGAAAGTTTACTTATAGAACCCCCGTTGCGCCCATCAATCACGGATCAAAAACCAAGTGTTTTTTGACAATGCCACGCGCACGCAGAAGGGCCACTCGCAGACGGGGACGCAGGTCCTCCAGCCGAAGGCGGAGACCTCGCAAGACCGCCGGTGTCCGCAGACGGAGGTACCGCAGACGGAGGGTTGCCCGACGCAGACGCTAGGCAACGCCATTAAAAAACATGAAGCATAAGCATTAATGCATCTAGCATTAATGCTACTGGTTTGTGTTAGTGGTTTTTTTTAGGTAGTATATTTTGCTTTATTTAGATTTTTTTAATTAACATTCACATAGTAGTATTCATGAACATGAACGGTAAGCATTTGTTGCGATCTAGAAATATTATATAATTTACATTTTATTGACCTAGAATAGATTTAAGTTATCTAAGAAGAAATATACACTACACTACACTATTATCTAATTTGTTATTTTCACGAGGTCAAAGATCAGAGTAATGTGATGTCATCAGTCAGCGCAATGTTATTATGGCAAAGGTCAAAGTTCAGAGTGTGATGATGTCATCAGTCAGCGCAGTAGCGACTAGAAAACGTGCTTGCTGTTTACGTTTTGTGTGCAAGCCGTACTGATTGCTTTGTGTAAAAGATAACTTTGACAGAATTGGGAAGAGTAAAAGTTGCCAAAAGGAAGATGGAGTCATGTCTCTTTAAGGGTGCAACACATTAATGCATTAAGTTTTAATGCTATTCATTTGCCTCAGTGTTTTTTTTGAGGTAGTATATTTTACCGTATTTAGATTTTTTTAATTAACATTCACATAGTAGTATTCATAGTTCCTCTGATGAAGTCAATGATCTCTGTCATTCAGACTAAACAAACATTCCGGTGACATCATCAGTGAAATCACAGTTTGTGGTTGCGTCCAAAACTTCATATTAATATGCTATTTAGTACGCTAAAACAGTATGTGAGATGTTTTAGTAGGTGCGAAACCTTAGTATTTTCTTTTTTTATTCTTTTTATTTGGTTAATATAAAACTAAAAATACTACTTTTGGAAACTGCCGCCGAGGTCACATTTTTGACACTAAAGACGCAAATGTCGCACCATTTGTTCATCAGAGACTCCTAACTGGTCTCATGAACAATCTAAGCGATAGGAGTCACGGTTTCTGTCGTAGAAGTACTTTTATGACATGTACGTCTCTGGTTAACTCCTATTATAAACTGCCCCACTGCAGCAGTGGCCAATCACCACGGCAACTTCAGATTGCTGCTACACAGCTGATTCACATTAGCCAATCAGAGCAGGCTGACTAACACACACACACACACACACACACACGCACACTATTTACTGTATCACGCCATTTCAGTGAGCCAGCATGCTCTAAACCAGGGCTTCAATGGATCAGGGCCATAATTAATGTGATCAATTACACCTGTGATTAAAAGTCCCCAACTCTCATTGTATGATAACAGGAACTAGGTATTCACCTACTTTTCAAAATAAAGTCACTCAACTCTTACTGTTTGTTAACAGGAAACTAAACACTCCTCACGGCCCCCCAATCACCATGGCAACCACTGACAGACACGCACGCAGCGAAAGGGCCTACAGTGCTGACATCACTATGGACCTCAGACAGTCTGAATCTGCCACCCCCTCCACACACACACCATCCCTAGCCCCCACCCATCCCCCAGCAACAGGCACACTGGTCAAAATTTCTTGCGAATTTTTCTAGTTCCAGTGTGCCTAGAAGCACAAGGCAAAGCCTTGTGCAAAGCACACTGGTCTATTATTCGACGCGTTTATTTCTTCTTCTGACTTCTGCCTAAACTTTGCCGCGCTACTCCTCCGGCAGCGTTGCCAACACCTATACAAAAAGTACATCAAAACGTGCGGAATGATCGGGAATCGTGTGCTATGACCTGACTAAGAGATTCGCGCAGCGGTTCCCGAGAAAATCTCGCGAAAGCGCGATTTTTTTGCTCCATTGGAATGCATTGAAAATCGACGTGACGAGTGCTCATAAACACTCCTCTTTGGGGCCATACAGATTCGCCATACTTTAACGTAGAAACGGGATTAAAAGTTTAAACGGGTCACGAGACTTGGGACTTTATTTGGCCAAATGGAAATTTTTTGATAGCTGGCACGGTTTTCACGAAATCGCAGTTTACGTTTTGTGAAATTTTCAGACCGTTTCAGATTTTATAATGGGTGTGTATTGCGTGGGTCGTTAAGGGCTAGAGTGTGTGACATCATCGCTAGAGTGCGGGAAAGCTTTCAAATCTTTTGAAAATTTTCCGAACAAATTGCTCTGTAGCCCACAACGTCCACTCCTCATACACAATTAATACATCAAAACGTAGGTATTTTTGTGCCGGTCGCAAACATGTAGCTATGGAATCAGTCGGACTTACACGTTTGGCGACGCATGCCTGAACGTGAGAGCAACTGCAGGCTTCGCTCCCATAGGGCCCCATATTAAATTTCACAGAATTTTTTGGATCAGAGAAAAAAGTTACTACTTTTCGAAACTGCCGCCGAGGTCACATTTTTGAAACTACAGACCCAAATGTCGCACCATTTGTTCATCAGAGACTCCCAACTGGTGTCATGAACAATCTAAGCGATAGGAGTCACGGTTTCTGTCGTAGAAGCACTTTTATGACATGTACGTCTCTGGTTAACTCCTATTATAAACTGCCCCACTGCAGCAGTGGCCAATCACCACGGCAACTTCAGATTGCTGCTAGACAGCTGATTCACATTAGCCAATCAGAGCAGGTTGACTAACTAACACACACACATACACACACACACACACACGCACACTATTTACTGTATCACGCCATTTCAGTGAGCCAGCATGCTCTAAACCAGGGCTTCAATGGATCAGGGCCATAATTAATGTGATCAATTACATCTGTGATTAAAAGCCCCCAACTCTCATTGTATGATAACAGGAACTAAGTATTCACCTACTTTTCAAAATAAAATCCCTCAACTCTTACTGTATGTTAACAGGAAACTAAACACTCCTCACGGCCCCCCAATCACCATGGCAACCACTGACAGACACGCACGCAGCGAAAGGGCCTACAGTTATGACCTCACTATGGACCTCAGACAGTCTGAATCTGCCCCCCCCTTCCACACACACACCACCCCTAGCCCCCACCCATGAAGTCTTACTATTCCTCTTCTTACGGTTTTTGCCGCGCTACTCCTCCCTCAGCGTTGCCAACACCTGTAAAAAAAGTACATCAAAATGTGCGTAATGACCGGGAATGGTGTGCTATGACCTGTCTAAGAGATTCGCGTAGTGGTCTCCGAAAAAAATGCGCGAAAGCGCGATTTCTTTGCTCCAAATGAATGAGTGGCAAATCGACGTGAAGAGAGCTCAAAAACACTCACGTATCGTAGATTCGTGACATCACAAATGTACAGTAATCCTGATGGCTCGTTTAAAGGCATAGTTTGTGAATACGGGCTGTGTGTATTTCTCTGTGGATTGAGTATTTCACTTCTTTCATATTATTTATATAGCACTTAAACCTGCTTTATAATAAAAAAATACCTGAACATCTCACTTTTTATAATATGGGACCTTTAAGGCATAGAACAGTTAAATAAATTTGACCGTATTTAGTTTTTTCAAATTAACATCAACATAGTAGTAGTCATAGTTCCTCCAATGAAGTCAAGGATTTCTCACAGAGATTGACAGAGTAGTAGTAGACACATGGGACACTACAATTGCCAGAAAGTCTTGACAATCAGATTAAACTAACTCTCCTGTGACATCATCAGTGACATGTTGGAATGTTGCCATTGTGATGTCATAAACGATGTCACATAAACTGTGACATCATTAGTGACATGATGGAATGTTTCCATTGTGATGTCATAAATGATGTCACATAAACTGTGACATCACAAGTGACATCACGGAACGTCGTCGAAAGTTTACTTATAGAACCCCCGTTACGCCCATCAATCACGGATCAAAAACCAAGTGTTTTTTGACAATGCCACGCGCACGCAGAAGGGCCACTCGCAGACGGGTACGAGTATGGATTGAGTATTTCACTTCTTTCATATTATTTATATAGCACTTAAACCTGCTTTATAATAAAAAAAATACCTGAACATCTCACTTTTTATAATATGGGACCTTTAAGGCATAGAACAGTTAAATAAATTTGACCGTATTTAGTTTTTTCAAATTAACATCAACATAGTAGTAGTCATAGTTCCTCCAATGAAGTCAAGGATTTCTCACAGAGATTGACAGAGTAGTAGTAGACACATGGGACACTACAATTGCCAGAAAGTCTTGACAATCAGATTAAACTAACTCTCCTGTGACATCATCAGTGACATCATGGAATGTTGCCATTGTGATGTCATAAATGATGTCACATAAACTGTGACATCATTAGTGACATGATGGAATGTTGCCATTGTGATGTCATAAATGATGTCACATAAACTGCAACATCATCAGTGACATGTTGGAATGTTGCCATTGTGATGTCATAAATGATGTCACATAAACTGTGACATCATTAGTGACATGATGGAATGTTGCCATTGTGATGTCATAAATGATGTCACATAAACTGTGACATCATTAGTGACATGATGGAATGTTTCCATTGTGATGTCATAAATGATGTCACATAAACTGTGACATCACAAGTGACATCACGGAACGTCGTCGAAAGTTTACTTATAGAACCCCCGTTGCACCCATCAATCACGGATCAAAAACCAAGTGTTTTTTGACAATGCCACGCGCACGCAGAAGGGCCACTCGCAGACTGGGACGCAGGTCCTCCAGCCGAAGGCGGAGACCTCGCAAGACCGCCGGTGTCCGCAGACGGAGGTACCGCAGACGGAGGGTTGCCCGACGCAGACGCTAGGCAACGCCATTAAAAAACATGAAGCATAAGTATTAATGCATCTAGCATTAATGCTACTGGTTTGTGTTAGTGTTTTTTTTTAGGTAGTATATTTTGCTTTATTTAGATTTTTTTAATTAACATTCACATAGTAGTATTCATGAACATGAACGGTAAGCATTTGTTGCGATCTAGAAATATTATATAATTTACATTTTATTGACCTAGAATAGATTTAAGTTATCTAAGAAGAAATATACACTACACTACACTATTATCTAATTTGTTATTTTCACGAGGTCAAAGATCAGAGTAATGTGATGTCATCAGTCAGCGCAATGTTATTATGGCAAAGGTCAAAGTTCAGAGTGTGATGATGTCATCAGTCAGCGCAGTAGCGACTAGAAAACGTGCTTGCTGTTTACGTTTTGTGTGCAAGCCGTACTGATTGCTTTGTGTAAAAGATAACTTTGACAGAATTGGGAAGAGTAAAAGTTGCCAAAAGGAAGATGGAGTCATGTCTCTTTAAGGGTGCAACACATTAATGCATTAAGTTTTAATGCTATTCATTTGCCTCAGTGTTTTTTTTGAGGTAGTATATTTTACCGTATTTAGATTTTTTTAATTAACATTCACATAGTAGTATTCATAGTTCCTCTGATGAAGTCAATGATCTCTGTCATTCAGACTAAACAAACATTCCGGTGACATCATCAGTGAAATCACAGTTTGTGGTTGCGTCCAAAACTTCATATTAATATGCTATTTAGTACGCTAAAACAGTATGTGAGATGTTTTAGTAGGTGCGAAACCTTAGTATTTTCTTTTTTTATTCTTTTTATTTGGTTGATATAAAACTAAAAATACTACTTTTGGAAACTGCCGCCGAGGTCACATTTTTGACACTAAAGACGCAAATGTCGCACCATTTGTTCATCAGAGACTCCTAACTGGTCTCATGAACAATCTAAGCGATAGGAGTCACGGTTTCTGTCGTAGAAGCACTTTTATGACATGTACGTCTCTGGTTAACTCCTATTATAAACTGCCCCACTGCAGCAGTGGCCAATCACCACGGCAACGTTCGATTGCTGCTAGACAGCTGATTCACATTAGCCAATCAGAGCAGGCTGACTAACTAACACACACACACACTATTTACTGTATCACGCCATTTCAGTGAGCCAGCATGCTCTAAACCAGGGCTTCAATGGATCAGGGCCATAATTAATGTTATTAATTACACCTGTGATTAAAAGCCCCCGACTCTCATTGTATGACAACAGGAAACTAGGTATTCACCTACTTTTCAAAATAAAAGCCCTCAACTCTTACTTTATAATAACAGGAAACTAAACACTCCTCTCGGCCCCCCAATCACCATGGCAACCAGTGACAGAATGATCGGGAATGGTGTGCTATGACCTGTCTAAGAGATTCGCGTAGCGGTCTCCGAAAAAATCGCGCAAAAGCGCGATTCCTTTGCTCCATAGGAATGAGTGGCAAATCGACGTGAAGAGAGCTAAAAAATACTCGTCTTTAGGGCCATACAGAGTCGCCATACTTTAACATAGAAAAATGATTAAAAGTTTAAACTGGTTACGAGACTTGGGATTTTATTGGGCCTATCATCCCCCTCTTCTAACCTCACTGTGGTCCTCAGACCCCCCCCAGCACCAGGCACACTGGTTAAAATTTCTTGCGAAATTTTCTAGTTTTCTTCTTCTGACTTCTGCTACTCCTCCGGCAGCGTTGCCAACACCTGTACAAAAATTACATCAAAACGTGCGGAATGATCGGGAATCGTGTGCTATGACCTGACTAAGAGATTCGCGCAGCGGTTTCCGAGAAAATCGCGCGAAAGCGCGATTTTTTTCTCCATTGGAATGCATTGAAAATCGACGTGAAGAGTGCTCATAAACACTCCTCTTTGGGGCCATACAGAGTCGCCATACTTTAACGTAGAAACGGGATTAAAAGTTTAAACGGGTCACGAGACTTGGGACTTTATTTGGCCAAATGGACATTTTTTGATAGCTGGCACGGTTTTCACGAAATCGCAGTTTACGTTTTGTGAAATTTTCAGACCTTTTCAGATTTTATAATGGGTGTGTATTGCGTGGGTCGTTAAGGGCTAGAGCGCGTGACATCATCACTAGAGTGCAGGAAAGCTTTGAAATCTTTTGAAAATTTTCCGAACAAATTGCTCTGTAGCCCACAACGTCCACTCCTCATACACAATTAATACATCAAAACGTAGGTATTTTTGTGCCGGTCGCAAACATGTAGCTATGGAATCAGTCGGACTTACACATTTGGCGACACATGCCTGAACGTGAGAGCAACTGCAGGCTTCGCTCCCATAGGGCCCCATATTAAATTTCACAGAATGTTTTGGATCAGAGAAAAACGTTACTACTTTTCGAAACTGTCACATTTTTGAAACTACAGACCCAAATGTCGCACCATTTGTTCATCAGAAACTCCTAACTGGTCTCATGAACAATCTAAGCGATAGGAGTCACGGTTTCTGTCGTAGAAGCACTTTTATGACATGTACGTCTCTGGTTAACTCCTATTATAAACTGCCCCACTGCAGCAGTGGCCAATCACCACGGCAACTTTCGATTGCTGCTAGACAGCTGATTCACATTAGCCAATCAGAGCAGGCTGACTAACACACACACACGCACACACACGCACACACACACACACACACACACAAACACACTATTTACTGTATCACGCCATTTCAGTGAGCCAACATGCTCTAAACCAGGGCTTCAATGGATCAGGGCCATAATTAATGTGATCAATTACACCTGTGATTAAAAGCCCCCAACTCTCATTGTATGATAACAGGAACTAGGTATTCACCTATTTTTCAAAATAAAATCCCTCAACTCTTACTGTTTGTTAACAGGAAACTAAACACTCCTCATGGCCCCCAATCACCATGGCAACCACTGACAGACGCACGCAGCGAAAGGGCCTACAGTGATAACCTCACTATGGACCTCAGACAGTCTGAATCTGCCACCCCCTCCACCCGCACCACCCCTAGTCCCCACCCATCCCCCCAGCACCAGGCACACTGGTCAAAATTTCTTGCGAAATTTTCTAGTTATCATAATTATTATTTTCATTCCCTCTGACGTCACTGTGATTGAGTGCAGGTGTGCTGAGGCCTGTCTCAGGTGCAGCCTGATTAGCTCTGTTGAGTTCAGAGCAGACGTGTCTCCAGTCCAGCTTCCCTCAGGCCTTACTGATAATGTGAGTTGCTTTATGAACATTATAGTGTTTGAAATATGCCACTTTCCCAGTAAATATGCGTATGAATATATGTTTTGGTTTAGGGCTGTCAAAGTTAATGCCATAACAATTAATACAAAAATTCCGTTTTAACGCCACTAATTTCAATAACCATGTTATGATTTGAGCATATTGTTTATGCTATATGCAGTACCTGTGAGGCTTTCTGGATAATATCTGTCATTGTTTTTTCTTGTTAATTGAATTCCAATAATAAATATTTGTTTTAAGCAGCATATTTGCCCACTCCCATGTTGATGAGAGTATTAAATACTTGACCAATCTCCCTCTAAACTATAATTTGACCAGATAAAAAAATGTGCGATTAATCAGGATTAACTATGGACAATTATGGGATTTGAGCATGTTTCTTATGATAAATGCAGTACCTGTGAGGGTTTCTGGACAATATTTGTCATTGTTTTGTGTTAATTGATTTCCAATCATAAATATATACATCCATTTGCATAAAGCAAATACATTTGCCCACTCCCATGTTGATAAGAGTATTAAATACTAAACAAATCTCTCTTTAATGTACATTTTGAACAGATAAAAAATGTGATTAATTTGCGATTAGAATAGAAAATACTTTATCTGCTTTTTGTGTGTACAAAAGGCCGAAATTTGTATAATAAAACAACATATCACATCCAGACAGGACACATTAAAACCCATTCAAATAAAAACTAAAATTCATCATTAGAAGCTGCATTAAAAAGAAGCAGCAGGTACCAGGACTGAATAAAGGTTAAATAAATAGATATAAAGTGCTTGCTATTGTTGGCTTCAAAAAGTGTCTGTCCTCACAAATTAAGATTACAAATTATGTTTTTATAGATTTTTTTCTTTGCACAGGGGACTCTGTACCTTTTGCCCTGAAGGCAGTAGCTGGAAGTGATTATTTAAGGGATGGCTGTGGTCATCTAAGATTGGACAATAATGCAATTAATCTCAATTAAATATCTGAATCAATTGACAGCCCTAGTTTGGTTACATCTCTACCTCATCTGTAGATAGTTTGATGGCATATAGTGTTTATTAGGCTGCATTGTCATGTCAGAAGATGCAACGACATTCACATAGCACTGATTATTGTGTCTTTCTTGTTTAGTTTCAGCACAGCAGCAGCACCTGGGTGTTGTCTGTGTACCAGGCACTGTGGTTTTGATGCGTTCTATGGATAGATAGGTTCAGTCAGTGCTTGAAGTGGGAAAAAAAAATAAGTGCCACTATTCTCTTATTCACATGTTGGCGTGTGTATCAGCAATCTCTTGTGACTTAATCCTATTTATACATTATTTCTTTAAGCATGTTATACAGTGTCAGTCATAATCAGCTGTGGTTTTATTGCTATATTATTATACTTGGGCTATACATCTTCTATAGTTGGCCTATAATACTCCAATAATATTCACACTGGAACATTATAGGGTTAAGGTGGCGTGTTTTTATATATATAGTGCTAATAGTTAAAGTGCCTTTGTGTGTTATTTTGTAGCCTAAATATTATTTTAAATGAAGTTCATGCTCCTAGTTTAGATTTCATAGGTATGGAGACTGGAGCCTTAATTGATTATCTTTTTGATAATGTTTTTGGATTTTCTGAATATGTTTCAAAAGCACGGGATAGGAGGAGAAAAGTAACTTACGATCGATAAATTCCTCAGACTCTTATCCCTTTTTTTTTCATGATTGGATTTGTGTATGTGTCTTGTGCTTAGGGGAGCTGTGTTTGTATATCTCTTGACTGTTTATTTGTTGTATTTCCATTGTGGGATGTATCCTGGAGCATTATTTGTGGGAGGTTCATGATTATGTCTGGATGATGTTTGTTTATGTCTGGATGATGATGGGAATGTTTGATATGTTGTTGGTTAATGTGTCTGAATAATCCCATGAGGGATGGGTTATATAAATGACCACCAGACACAAAAATAAATTATTCATTCATCACTCTATAATATATTATAGGATATCTATAGCCTGGAATCAACAGCAGCCAGCCAGACAGGCAGGTATGCATGCAGAGCTAAGGTGTGTGATCTATTCATTCAGGTTTTAGGAGCAGTGTCCCAGTCAGGATGCTCCTTCATATTATACAGAGACACATTCTGAATTTCTACAGTCAATAAAAGATAGTAGGAGATATTGGGTTCGGGGTTCTTCCTCCAAGGAAATTTGAAGGTTTTTGACTTAAAACAGCAGTAGGTAGACATGGACGGCTGTGGCTCAGAGGGTAGAGCAGGTTGTCCACCAATCAGAAGGTCGGTGGTTCGATCCCCGGCTGCTCCGGGTCACGTGTCGATTTGTCCTTGAGCAAGACACTTAACCCCAAATAGCCATCGGTGTGTGAATGAGTATTTAGATTAAATCCTGATGGGCAAAGTTGGCACCTTAGTAGCCTCTGCCATCAGTGAATGGGTGAATACTGACATGTAGTGTAAAGCGCTTTGAGTGGTCGGAAGACTAGAAAAGCGCTATATAAGTCCAAGTCCATTTTACATGGAACAAATATGATTTTAAAAAATATATATTTTTATAAAACGGTCACTATATCCTGACAGTAGTGCATGAGACGGATCATCCGAAAACAATCATGTGCCTCTGTGTCCTCAGGTGTCCTCTGTTGTCCTCCAGTGCTCCTAACGGCATCTGCAAGATTTCACAGACTGGAGGAAAACAACCGATCAGAGCCGAGCTGGAGCCTTGCCGTCTCTGAGCAGCTGTCAAGTGAGTCACCAGTATAGCACTACTAACTGTTAGGGGTGTAAGAAAATATCGGAAAAAACCCGAATATCACGATATTATGTTATGTGATACTGTATCGATTCTCAAAAACACTATACATTTTTAATTAATAGCTACAGTTTAGTCAATATTTTATTTCATTTTCAAAGAGATGTGCCCTCTCAAAGTAGTGCTATAATGTCGGATGTTACAGGTACTGTCCCACTGATCTGACTGCATAAAAAAAGGTTTTATGTATATGGTGGTGTGTTCTTTATACTATGATAGTTTTCCTAAAATTAGATTAAAAAAAATCACAATATATCACCTTTCTCACAGTATCGCGATATATCGCAATATATTGAATCGTATCCCCTGTATTGTGATACGTATCGTATCGCCAGATTCTTGCCAATACACAGCCCTACTAACTGTCATGACAGAAGAAGTTTTATTCTGCCGAGCTGGCATTAATGCCATAACCGCTGGTTGAAAAATCTGCATTATTACGTCAGCATCATTCAGCCTATGATGTCTTGAGGTTGACAAGTGTAGCAATCAAACATACTTATTTATCACTGACCATGATTATTGACTTGGCTTTTCATCTATACGTGCTTTAATATTGTGAATTTGGCTGCTGAACAAGTAGTAGACAAGTAGGAACAAGAGAGATGTGAGAGTTTGTTGCCGTAATTAAAAATTAGGCATTACAGTAACTAGGGATGCTCATTTTGAAAAATGTTCTTAACCAATAACCGACCCTCGTTAACAGATTATTAACCGTTAACCGACAAGATTTGTGCCTCGCATGCAGCGGTGTACCAGCTGCAGGAGCACAACAGATATTCGTTGACGGGAGTCTCCAGTTCACCGTCCGGGAGCGTTAACTTAGCAGCTACGATGCTGCGTGTAGTGTAGCGGACATGCAGCCACTTTCCCAGTAAAAGTCTCCACCGCACATTTAGTGTAGTTTAGCAGGTTGTCAGCTGTGTGTCTGCCCGGCATAACTTTAGCGAGTGGCCAACAGACAGTGTGTGTATTTGTGCTACTTTAGCAGCTCTAGCATTGCCGGAGGCTTCATGCTCGCCGCCGCACACGTAGTCTGCGTAACTGTAGCGAGTTTCCACCAGACCATGTGTGTGTGTTGGCGGTGAGTGTGAGGTTGTTAGTGGCGTTATAACTGTGATCGTAGGTGTAGCAGTGTGTGTACAGTTTATTTGTCGGTGAATAAATGCTACAAAACTACAACTCCTCCACTCAAGCGAGCAAGAGACCGGAGCCGACTTCCTGTATCCTGCAACTCCGGCTCCGCCTCTTAAGGTGGGCTGTTAAGGTGGACCAGCTTTTCTCCTTAAAGGGACGAGCCGCTCCTCTGAGCCGCTCAGCTTTTGAGTTAATTATTAACATTTCTTTTAACCGTTTTAACCGATAGCGTTAATCGGTTAAAATGCTTAATGTCGGTTAACGGTTAAACGGTTAATTATGGACATCCCTAATACTTATTCATCACTGACCATGATTATTGACTTAGCTTTTCATCTATAAATGCTTTAATATTGTGAATTTGGCCGCTGAACAACAACAAGTAGAAACAAGTGATTTGAGAGTTTGGTGCCGTAATTAAAAAATTAGGCATTACAGTAACAGAATATTGATTCATATTTGATCAGCGCTGCCTAGTTTGACCGTTTGATCGGAGTTGATTGACAGCTGCCTCCGTTGAATGAACAGCCAATAGGAATACTCTCTCTCTCTCTCTCTCTCTCTCTCAAAAATGACCTGTGATTGGCCAAAGTCAATAGATTTTTTTAAAGCCTGAAAACATAAGGAGGTGCAGAAGTCTAGTTTCTCTCAGAACACTTGAATTACAATATGCTGAAAGGGTGTTATTATGGAATTTTTGCCCCAATGATGCCAAAAACATTCTGCCTACTGTAGGTTTAAACGCTGGCTGAAAGTAACAACTGTGTCACACAGCTTTGCCACTTTCAGACTGGAGTCTTTAGAGTCCTGTTGAGAGAACTTGACTTCCGAGTTGGAGGTGCTTTGAGGTAACGGAGGAAGAACAAAGAGATGCAGCAGCAGCGTGGGTGGCTGGCAGGGAGCCATTGTTCTGGACCCGCTGACTTTCACCACTAATGGACACAACTGCAGTGTGCGATCCGCTTGATGAGTTAAACCGGCACCACATGGTGGCTGCATGTGTGTGTGTGTGAGAGAGAGATAGGAGTGTCATTGATTTCTGTCTGATGTCAAGCTGAGATTACATTTCACACGGCGGCTGGTGTTTCTGACTGTGTGCACACAGATGTGACCACAGACTCAGACAAGCGCGCCGTGGGTCAAGCCAGTCGCTGCCGATGACCACGATTTGATTGGAATAATACACAAACAGCGATGTAAAACAAGCCACCCAGTGTATGCGTGTTAAGTCAGTGTGTACTGCTCACCATCTGTGTTTCTTACATCTACACACACACAAGGACATCCCAAAGGGGGGAGGTGGAGGAGAGATGGGAGAAACAGATCCTTAGTGGTGAAAGCAAACAGGCAGCCAGCTTCAACACCGAGCTTCTGCTGGAAGAATAAACCATCCCCGGCGAGCTGCCTCTCATCACACGGAATATTTGCCAAAATCTGTCAACATGACTTAAGTTGACTGAGTGTGAATGCAGCGGTGCAGCGTGGTTCATAAAAGTTCAAAATATAGTTTGTTAGAACAACATAAAACTTTATTGAACACTATGGGGGGAATCCTTCGAACACAAGAAGACAAAAAGTAGAGAAAACGTCGGATATCAAACTATGGCTGAAATGTGTCGTTAGAAATGAGTCAAAATGTAGGTTTTTCCTATGCTGTCGCAGCACTTCTGCAGACTGTAGTTGGCATGATTCTACATTAAAGCGGCAGTAGCCAGAATATTTTTGGCATCATTCAGCAAAAATTCCATAATAACCTTTCAGCATATTGTAATTCAAGTGTTCTGAGAGATAACTAGACTTCTGCACCTCCTCATGGCTCTGTTTTCAGGCTTTAAAGGTCCCATATTATGCTGATTTTCAGGTTCATACTTGTATTTTGTGTTTCTACTAGAACATGTTAACATGCTGTAATGTTCAAAAAAAAACTTTAATTTCCTCATACTGTCTGCCTGAATATGCCTGTATTCACGCTCTGTCTGAAATGCTCCGTTTTAGCACATTTTGACGGAATTGCAACAGAATTGCATTGCCAGGCAACAGCTTGGGTCCATGTGTACTTCCTGTCAGCTGGTGACATTCACATAGACTGCAACCAGGAATAAACTGGGACACATTTAGAATGTCTACGTTTAAAATTGTGTAAAGCAGGGGTCTCAAACTCGCGGCCCGCGGGCCAATTGCGGCCCGCAAGACGATATTTTGTGGCCCCCACCTTGATATGAAAGTTTAATGTTAGTGCGGCCCGCAAATTTTTTTTTTTTTTTTGGGGGCATTTTTATTGACAGGACAGTGGATAGAGTCTTGGAAAGGGGGGAGAGAGAGAGTGGATGCGGAAAGGGCCACAGGCCGGATTCGAACCCGGGCCGCCGCGGTCAGGACCAAGTCTTGTTACATGGGCGCCCGCTTTACCAACTGAGCTAACCAGGCGCCCTCGGCCCGCGAGTTTTATGTGAATGGCAGTTTGCCGTGGAAGGTCCCTTTGTTGCGCGAGCCCGAGCTGAACGAACCTACCAATCACACTGGGGTATATGGCTCCCGGGGGCGGGCAATCGGCCGGGCTTGATGCAAGCAGAGAAACATTTCACAACAACTATGGCGGCGCCCGTGTAACATCGCATAAGCTTGATTAAAGCTTGATTTATACTTCTGCGTTGAATCGACGCCGTAGCCTGACGTGCACCTCTCCAGAAATGTAACTACACGTCCCGGCGACGCAGACCGCAACAGCTGTGATTGGTCCAGTCGCTCAGCGATGCTGAGCGGCCAGGACCCCGGACAACCACAGAAAGTTCTACTTCTCTCTGCCTCCATCTTTTCAATGTTTGTTCACATAAATCCACTCAGATATATTTTCTCTTTTCGGCGTTCCAGTAATGTCAGTAAAAGTTCTGTGGTTCAACAGTTATTAGCTCCAACTCCGCTCAGTTTCTGTTTGTAGTACAAGAAGAAGAAGAAGAAGAAGGAAACTCATAGAGACGCCGCCGCCAACTAGCGGTTTGGTGGTGTAATTGCAGAGCAACACAAACACAGCAGGCACAACTTTATTGCGGAGTGACACCAAGTGGAATGAATATATATCTTGTCACACAGCCCCAATCATGTCTTTTTCAAAGCCTGCAGTGAAGAGAAAGGTTGGTGACGAGCACAGACAATTTCAGGAAAAGTGGGAGACGCAATAGAGGCCATGTTCAGAAGAACCGTTCATGTTCTTCAATGTTCCATTCATGTTCAGGACAGTTCGTGTTCAGAAGAACCGTTCATGTTCAGAAGAACCCATTCAAGTTAAAGAACTGTTAATAATGACGTTTGAGAAGATTGTTTTTTTTTTAACAAAGCTTTTTTTGTGGAATACCTGATGCGGCCCAGCCTCACCCAGACTCTGCCTCCAGCGGCCCCCAGGTAAATTGAGTTTGAGACCACTGGTGTAAAGGGTCTAAATATTGTATATTTGTGACATCACAAATGGGCAGAAATCCTGACGGCTTGTTTCAAATGCAGAGTTTCTGAATACGGGCTGTGTGTATTTCTCCATGGATTCAGTGTTTCGATACTTCACAGTATTTATATAGGACTGAAGCCTGCTTTATAATAAAAATGAAAATCTCACTTTTTTATAATATGGGACCTTTTAAGAAGCCTGACAGGAGCCCGTGATAGGAGACTTTGGCCAATCACAGGTCATTTCAGAGAGAGAAGGTTCCTATTGGCTGTTCATTCAGTGGAAATGATGGAGATGAGAAAGTGTGCTCTGGCTGGTGGGCGGTGCTTGGTATTTTCCTCAACTTGATATTAACATGGCTGCTGGGTCACAAAGTTTCTCATTTTACAGCTACAAGATGATTCTGAAAACATTTGACATTTGACCAACTCGGCTCTGATTGGTTGTTTTCCTCCAGTCTGTGAGATCTTGCAGCTGCCGTTAGGAGCACCGGAGGACTCCGGAGGACACAGAGGCACATGATTTTTTTTTTTCAGATTATCTCAGGATAGAGTGACCGTTATATTTTTTTTAATCATATTTGCTCCAATTCTACCCCACTGCTGCTTTAAATGTTGAGCATTGAAACTGAAAGAAAGAGTCCTGCAGTGACTCAGTCTGACCCCACACTGCCCTCTAGCAAGTATTCCTCCTCCTCCCTCTCTCTTCTCTTGCTTTCTATACCTAAAACCATTCTTTTATTTAGAAGGGGTGTAACTGCAGCACCAAACTCTCACGTCACTTGTTTCTACTTGTCTACTATTGGTTCAGCCACCAAGTTCTAGCTGGAGGGGAGGATGCTGGAGGTTGTCAACCAGAGAGATTCCTGGTAGCTTTATGAGAATACACTGTTTACCATTGGCAGAGCATTTTGGCAAATTTTTCTTGGGCGTTACCCACATAATCAGCTGTGCTGCTCATCCCACAAATGCAATATCCTTACAAGTTTGACATCATTGTGAAGGTAGATAAACAGGCTTTCCAACGATGTAAAATACAATGACCATTAGCATTGTAATAACAGAGAAATAATCCACTAAACACAAGTTTCCAAACTTTTTTTCCCCAGTTATTTGCCAGCTTGAGGAGACCTAATGACCGTGCACTACAACCTTTTTGAAGAGGTCATGATGCAGTTAGAGTAAGAAACAACAACCGCGCATGTGTTGATGAAGTGGATCAGATGATTGATTGCGGATTGTTTTATTTACTTTTTCTTTTTTTTTTCTGTGCCGGCAAAACCTTACCAGCAAAAATGTTGCTTTATATGTGTGTTCATTAGCAGGCCCCAAACCCTGGAGCGATATTACACAAGCTTTAATGTTGTCATGGAGGACATTTATTACATTTGTAATATGGGATTAATGGAGGAAAGAAAACTGCTCAGGTAACAAGTACATTTTATGGATGATAATAGATGATCTGTGCTTTACTGGTGTCAAATAAAGATAATTGAAATACAGATATAATGGAATACTTTTTAGATCTAATGGACCTCAGAGTTTACAGATAAAGATGGGGGAATTTTAATTACCTCTAAGAATAGTGTTATGTATAGGATGAGCTTCCATTTCTATCTGGGGGAGTTGATGTTTTTTTTGTTTTTTTAAATTTAAGATCAACCAAAGGATAATGTTTTTAGCTAGTAAAACCACACGTGGATAAGATTAAATTCTAAGGTTATGGTACACCATCTTACAGTCATTGTTTTCTCTCTTTTAGTTATTAATTAAGTTTATTAAAATTGTATGAAAAAAAATATTTTAACCATTTTTAGCCATGCTACTGGCATGGATGTAGGGATGGCAGTTTTTGTTGGCTACACATACTTTGGAGACCAGACAGACTTGCTGGGGATTCCTCCCTAATGAAATGTCTTGTAATGTGTGACCCCCCTGTCGTCAATTATTTGTGTAATGTGCAAATAGTGGGCAACTTATGGGTCTGAAAAAGTGAAGCCAATGCGGAAGTGCCTTTTTAATGTGCATTTTTTCTAATAGCCAGCAGGGGGGGCGACTCCTCTGGTTGCAAAAAGAAGTCTGATTGTATAGAAGTCTATGAGAAAATGAGCCTACTTCTCACTTGATTTATTACCTCAGTAAACATGAGTTTATGGTCTCAATCGCTAGTTTCAAGTCTTCTTCAATACAGCATGATGTTCAGTTAGTAAATTAGGGTCCCATTTAGAGTCAAATAGACCATAAAGCAGGGGATGCTTTAGGGCGGGGCTACCTTGTGATTGACAGGTCGCTACTACGGCGTTTTTGTCTTACAACTTTAATCATTTCACAGTGTGTTTTCATTTCACGTTTTGGTCGCCTAAAAAATGTCTTATTCAGCGCTCGGTTGTACTTAGCTCCACCGTCTCGTTTCACCTCTGGTTCCAAAAAGCCAAGATGGCGACGGCCAAATTGCCGATCTCAAGGCTTAAAAACGACAGTCTACAAACCAATGACTGACGTCACGGTGACTACATCCACTTCTTACAGCCAAATTCAAGATAATCCATTATAAGACAGACAGTCGTGTAATGTGATCAATACAGCATCTTGATAACTTTGAAAGACGGACAAGTAAAGTGTATATAAAAAGTATAGTGTGTAGGTGCCATAAGTCAAACATCAAGTTTCATCATCCAGCAAGGGATCTGGTTCTAACTCACCAATTTTTGATATGCAGTTTTAATAAGGTTTGTTTGATAAGACTTTTATCCGTTTTGTCATCTTGATTTGAACTCATCCACCTTCCAAAGACCAGATAAAGAATTCCTCCAAAAAAGTGTAGATGTAAAGACATTTTTCAGAAACTTGAGATAAAGTCAGGTTTTTGGAATACCATAATTTTGATGAATGCTCTAAAATGATTTACTGTTACACTAACATTGCCTTTAATTTTGTTCTCTGATTCAGTTCAGTAAATTCATTGCTTTGTTATTTCATATTGCCTGGCATATGCATCAGTATGCTTTTACAGGTGGAAAGTCTGGGCTAAACTTTGGAATCACATTATACATACTTACTTACTTACATAAAAACTTCTAAGTAATGACTCTAATGGCAAATAAATATTTTAGCTGATGGTGTAAAAGCACCAGTAATCCATTATAATACATAAACAGTCAGTCATATGTGAGGATCTCATTTCGTACAAGTACATTCTCTGCCAGCTTTTGCATCATAAATAACCCTTTGGTAATTAGTCTAAAGGAGCACAACCACTTTTAAAGGGGCACTCAAGCAATTTTCCTTATGAAGTTGAGTAAACTTGTGATGAGGAGCCTGTGAAAACAGTTGTGTAATATATTTTGTGGGTTTTGGGGAGCTTTATTAGGTCAGACATAATAACCCATGATGATGTCATCAGGGATATCGTGGCTTTGGCTTGGAGACTTCAAATTTCTAACAAAAAGTCTGTGAAACAACCTTGTGGTGTGGAATTTGAATGATATGAGATTTGCCAGCCTAGGACTTTCTAAGGAAAGATGCTATTGAGTTGCACTATGGGAAATAAAGGATCCAGTGTTTTTGGAGCTTGACCCCATATGGGGGACTTGGGCTGCGGTTGAATAGACTTTTTTTTGCTTAGGAAGGTTCTTAAATGAGTAAAGTGACCTGGAAGTATCTAAGTGGCAGCCATAATAAGAGCTGGTTGAATTCTCTAAAGTAAAGGTGCTTCAATGCTTCCTTTCTTATCACCTAGCATAGGGCAGCTATTCTCAACCACTAGGTCGGGGTCCACTGGTGAGCCTCAGAGCGCCACCTAGTGGGCTGCGGAGGTGCTTCCATATGGTTAGATTAACTTCTTCAAAATCTGACAGCCGCTGTTCTGTCTTTCAGAGGTTTTAGCGGACTCAGTTTTAAAGCTAGAGTGAAGATATGTCATGCTAGCTTGTCAGGAGGGAGGCTAAATGATGCTCCAAATTTACACAAAATTTTGGTGAAGAAAAACAGTGACTGGTGCTGGAGACAACCCTGCACAAGTAAGAGCTTCAAAACGAGATGAGGGAATGTGAGGAAACCCTGAATACTTTGGATTCATAACAGCAGGCAGTGATGAGTGAGGGTAAGCTGAATATTTAGGCGGGTCATTGTACCCGACAGTGGCTGCAAAACATATTTATAGCCCAGTTTGTCATTTATTTGGGAAAGTGGCCCACGGAAATGTTTTAACAATCAGAAGTAGGCCTCAAGTTACAAAAGGTTAAGAAACCCTGGCATAGGGCACACTGGACCATCCTTTATGGAAAGAAAGGAGATAATGCCGCACCACAGTTCCTAACAGCAGCCACATTTAAAGTGGCAGTAGGCAGTATATTTTTGGCATCATTGGGCAAAAATTCCACAATAACATTTCATCATATTGTAATTCAAGTGTTCTGAGAGAAAACTAGACTTCTGCTCCTCCTCATGGCTGTTTTCAGGCTTTAGAAAATCTAGCCTGTGACAGGAGACTTTGACCAATCACAGGTCATTTCATTGAGCTGTTACTTAAAAACTAGCATGCTAACACACTAAACTAAGATGATGAACTTGCAACTTTATTTAATATGAAATGGAACTTATTGTGCTGTAGACAAACTGTAAGAGAATGGCACTCACAACACTAGGAACCGTAACGAAGGCTAACACATATGGAGAAATGGATCGCAGATATATTTTCAAGGAGCATTGTTGGATTCAACAGGGAAATTTGAGAAATTACAGTCTAAAGGAATACTTGAATGATTGAGCACACGGTCATCTGAGAAGCAGGAATCTGACAGAAAAAGAATGGAAAAATACACCAGTATGGTTCTGATCCTATTGAGTCAGTGTGGGAGCAGCTTGGTTGTGTTTTCTGCCTCCACCTTGTCAGTCTCATTTGAGATTTCCAGGTGGTGGGGTCACAAAGGTTTTTTATCATTTCCTGTGTTATCTTCCTGAACTCAATTTTCAATTTATTTGGCCTCCCTTTACAAGCAGTCAGTCTCTCAGCCTGGTTGGATTTACAGTAAGAAGAGTTTGGCATCAAATCAAGGGGCCTGCTACTTATCCTGTACGCTCGAGATGAAACCCAAATATTATTCAAGCTCTCCAAGTGTTATTCCGCGTAACGACCGCGATGTCCTCTTTTCCAGCGCTTCACCAGCAGCCTGTAACCCGTAGCCTCGTCTCTGACAGGGAAGTCTGGTTTGCGGGAGCTGAGGAGAGGGAAATGGTCTGGAACTGGAAACTCTTGTTTTTGAGCAAAAAAAAAAAAAAGGTCCAGCCAGATAAAACAGACAGACCCTCTGTGTCACGACCCCTTGTGAGAAAGGAAGAAAGGAGTAGAGACACATCGTGAAATATGGAGAGAAGACATGCAAGGTTTTTATCTTTAATAGTTTGCATGACTTCTCTCACGGTTCTGTTCATTTGTTAGCCTGATAAAAACAGTATTTTTGTAGGTGTTTGTAACATATGGTTTTGGCCAGTGGACGTTTTAATGTAAAATGAAATGAGACAAAAGATTGAAAACAAGTCTGGTTCAGTCAGACACATCCTGGGGGGGAACCAATTTCTGTCCATAAATGAAGCTTGACACTGTCTTCACAAGTGTTACAGACAATACCTCCAGGTTACTCTCAGTCAGTCAGCAACTAAATGTTTATCTATTTTATATTGAGTTGCAAAGTGCTACTGCGGGTGCCCCTGGAAGTAAAAATCTCATTCGTTTTTTTTCTCATACACAATGTTGCGTGACTCGCAGTTGGAGCTTCTTTTGTGGCTTGGATAAGCAGCATGAAACTCTCCTGGTTGAATCATCAGTACAGATGATAAACATCTGCGTTAGAAAATATCTGATTCTTTGATAAAAAAGTAGAAGGTACAAGCCTGCGCACATAGAATCTTGAAAGTAGAAGTTACTAACTACATATCGCAGTGTAGCAACTTCCATGTTGCTGTGAAACATAAAGTGGATTGGGGCCGCAACATCTAAATAGTTGGCAATGAATTTCATTAGGGATGCACCGATACCACTTTTTTTCAGACCGAGTACAAGTACTTACATTTGGGTACTCACCGATACGAGTACTTCTCTTTGCCAAAAGACCCTCGTTAACAGCCAACTGGAGGGTGTGAGCGACACACGGCAGGCTGGGGAGTCCTGCATATGAGGCGGTGCGCCGCGACCGGCTCTAGTTCGGCTTGGAAAGACTCAGGGCGAAGGTGGCTCGCGGCCGCAGCTTTACAGCCTTCCCCGCCCAGACCTCGCCGCACCGTGGACAAAGGGCTTGCTGCGCCCTCTCTACCCCGCCGGGGACGGCTCCCTGCTCCCGGTGCGACTGTTTACCGGGGCGGGCTGTCCTCAGTGCGCCCCAACTGCGTCGTGCCACCAGGGCGGGGCTCGGCCCACCTGAAAGGCGCCAAGGGTTTGCAGCGATGTCGGCAACCCACCCAACCCGTCTTGAAACATGGACCAAGGAGTCTAACGCATGCGCGAGTCAGAGGGTGCAAGCAAAACCCCATGGTGCAATGAAAGTGAGGGCCGGTGTGCGCCGGCTGAGGTAGGATTCCAGCCCAGCAGGGTCGGGCGCACCGCAGAAAAGTGGTATCGGTGCCATTGTATCAGAGCTCTTTTGCGAGTACGAGTACATGAGCACAGTATCGGACCCGATACCCGATACTGGTATCGTTGCATCCCTAAATTTCATCATCAATTGGTTGGGTCTATGTTATTATGTGCTGCAAATTTGTTTTAACGCCTCTAATTTCTTTAACACAACTTGCTCAGTTTTCCATATCCATTGGTCTCAACCATGTCATACTAGCTTGTCGAAGAATGCTAAATAACACTCCAAACTTAGGCTACATTTTGGCGAGGAAACACTGGCACGGCCATTTTAAAAGGGGTCTGTTGACCTCTGACCTCAAGATATGTGAATGACAATGGGTTCTATGGGTACCCACGAGTCTCCCCTTTACAGACATGCCCACTTTATGATAATCACATGCAGTTTGGGGCAAGTCATAGTCAAGGCAGCGCACTGACACACTGACAGCTGTTGTTGCCTGTTGGGCTGCAGTTTGCCATGTTATGATTTGAGCATATCTTTTATGCTAAATGCAGTACCTGTGAGGGTTTCTGGACAATATTTATCATTGTTTTGTGTTGTTAATTGATTTCCAATAATAAATATACTGGGGAAAAAAAGTTCGGAAATTTGTGTTTGATGGATTATTTCTTCATTGTTACAATGCTAATTGGCATTGTATTTTACATCGTTGGAAAGCCTGTTTATTTACCTTCACAATGATGTCTAACTTGTAAGGATCATGCATTTGTGGGATGAGCAGCACAGCTGATTATGTGGGTAGCGCCCAAGAAAAATTTGCCAAAATGCTCCGTCAATGGTAAACAGTGTATTCTCCTGTTGGTATTGACTCTTGTGTTGAGTTGTTTGGTGGATTGGATGATTGAACTCTCTATCTGTAACAAGGAACAAACAAGACATACTGGCAATTTTACACTTTATTAATTTAATACACCGTCAGGAGCCTCAATAGCGGTGGAAGATCCATACGCAGCCACAACAGCCTGGCACCTCCTCCTCATGCTGGTCACCAACCTGGTCACACGTTGCTGTGGGATGGCGTTCCATTCCTCAACCAGGATTCGTTGCAGGTCAGCCAGCGCGGTTGTGTTGGTCACTCTAACACATACGCCCAAGCTGATCCTACAAGTGTTGAATTGGGTTGAGGTCTGGACTCTTGGCAGGCCATTCCATTCTCTCTACTCCCACATTGTGGAGGTAGTCTGTGATAACCCTGGCTCTGTGGGGGCGAGCGTTGTCATCTTGGAGGATGAAGTTAGGTCCCAGATTGTGGAGATATGGGATCGCCACTGGCTGCAGAATCTCATCCCGATATCTCACTGCATTGAGATGGCCTTCAATGATGACGAGCCTTGTTTTGCCAGTGAGGGAGATGCCGCCCCACACCATGACACTGCCCCCACCAAAAGCTGTTACTCCATCGGTGCAACAATCAGCATAGCGTTCTCCGCGTCGTCTCGATACCTTGACCCTGCCATCCAACTTTGGCAGACAGAACCTAGACTCATCACTGAACATGACATTCCCCCACATGTTCAGGTTCCATTGTCTGT